>NW_027467686.1:22500-27500 GCF_046742065.1 Oratosquilla oratoria | reverse complement strand
TCCTCTCTTAATTTCTTTCCAAAACATCTTTTTATTACTTTCAAAATTATCTGTCATACTCTTACCCCATTTCACATCTGCTCTCCTCTTTGCCTCCTTTACCTTTTGCTTTACTTCTCTTTTCTTTTCTTTGTACCTCTCATATGACTCCGTCGTCCTATTTTGTAACCAAATCGTGAAAGCTCACTTCTTCTCTTCTACAACCTTCTTTGTTTCCTCATCCCACCATTCACTACCCTTCCTTCTATTTCCTCCTGTCCTTCTTGTTCCACACACCATCCTTGCACACTTTGTGACTCCCTCCTTGAACCATCCCCATTCCTCCTCCACACCTAGCTCTACTCTATCCTTCACTCCCTCCCACTCCTCCTTCAGCTTCTTCTTGTATTCTTTCTCCTTTTCCTTTTCATTTAAATAGTTCACTCTAAGCATCTCCCTACCTTTTGTCCCTTTACTCTTCCTCCATCTATCCGGTGAAGAGATGGGGTGAAGATTTGAGTTCGCATACAGGACGAGACTTGTATAGTAACTTACTAGAAAGTGGCTTCCACCAAGGCGTAAACAGCCCTACCCAAGGAGATAATATCCTTGACCTAATATTCTCTACAACAGAAAATCTTGTAAACGAAGTAAATGTCGGCCCAATATTCAGTACTAGCGATCATCGTACCATCACATTCAAAATTAAAATGGAAGGCAGTTTATCTAAGACCAGCAAAGAAAAAGTACCCGACTTCCGTAGAGCTAATTTCAATAGACTCCGATCATTACTAGAAAACTTAGGCTGGAGTACAACTTCGAACGACATTGATATTGATAAAGCGTGGGAAAACTTCACCACGGACCTAAACCATGCTGTAAATCTCTGTGTTCCCTATTGTGAGAGACGTCCGGCAACAAATAAACCAAAGTGGTGGAATAGGGAAATTAGTAACAACCTCTCTCGTAAAAAGAGTGCGTACAAAAAGTATTTACCAACTAAAAGCCAAGACGATAAACTAACACTAGACAGAATTCGCCGCGAAACCAAAACTCTGATAAAACGTAGTAAGAAAGATCTTGAAGAGTATATTGCAGAGGCAAGCAAGTCGAACCCTAAAGAATTCTATAGTTATGCGAATATGAAGAAAACGCTTACCTGCGGCATTGGACCATTAAATAACGATGAAGGAAAACATACGGTTGATGAAAATGAGATGGCCTCAATACTTAATAATTTTTTTGCATCCGTCTTCACAGACGAAGATTGCTTTGTGTATCAGCCACCAGAACATAAAATGTCCCAAAACGTTTTAAATCAACTCATAATTACCGAAAGGGATGTCGTTCAAGTGATTGATAAGCTCAAAATAAATAAAGCCCCGGGACCTGACAAAATTTCACCTAGAGTTCTGCGAGAAGTCAAAAATCAAACCAGTAAACCCTTGTGCATCCTCTTCAACAAATCATTAGCACTCGGTAAAGTCCCATCAGATTGGAAATGTGCTAACGTAACACCAATATTCAAGAAAGGGGACAAATCACAACTAGGTAACTACAGACCGATTAGCCTGACTTCGATTGTGTGCAAACTGCTAGAGACAGTATAGTAAAAATTTTTTTAGAAGAAAATAAGATTATGAAAGATTCGCAACATGGCTTCCGTAGCAAACGCTCATGTCTAACTAATCTCCTTGACTTCTTTCATGACGTTTTTAACAAATACGAGGAATGTAGATCTGTTGATATAATCTATCTAGATTTTCAGAAGGCATTCGATAAAGTTCCCCATAAACGATTGCTCGACAAATTAAAAATGCACAGTATTTCTGGCAATATCCACAACTGGATTAAAGATTGGCTCTCAGAGCGAAAACAGAGGGTCGTAATTAACGGGGCATCATCTAGCTGGCTCGACGTTAAAAGTGGCGTATCGCAAGGATCAGTTTTGGGACCCATCTTGTTCTAAATATATATGATCTAGATGACGGCCTCCTCTGCAAAGTATCAAAAATTGTTGATGACACAAAAATTGCCGGTAAAGTAACAACCACCAAAGAGAAAGAAACTCTACAATCCGATCTAGATAAATTATCAAAATGGGCTAGCAAGTGGCAAATGAAATTTAACGTTAACAAATGTAAAGTTATGCACATTGGAGGAAACAATGATCACATCCAATACCAAATGAATGGCGAAATATTGGATTCAGTAACTAAAGAAAAAGATCTAGGAGTTTTAATATCAAATGACTTGAAGCCAAGTCAACATTGCTCGAAGTTGTTAAAACAGCAAACAAATTAGTTGGCTTCATCGGAAGAGTCTTCGAAAATAAATCAGAAAAAATATTGCTAAACCTCTATAATTCCTTGGTCCGTCCCCATCTCGAATACTGTGTACAATTTTGGTCCCCATACTACCAGAAAGATATTAACAAACTAGAAAGAGTACAACGGAGAGTGACCAAAATGATACCAAGGCTAAAAAATCTGCCGTATGAAGAAAGACTAAAAAAATCTAAACTTATTCTCCCTCTCAAAAAGGAGAATGCGAGGAGATTTGATTGAGGTTTTTAAAATGTTCAAAGGCTTTGACAACATTAATGTCAAAGATTACTTCTTATCAGACCAATCAAATACAAGAAGACGCCACGATTTCAAAGTAATTGGCAAAAGATTATCTGCGAACGAGAGTAAGCACTTCTTCTTTAACCGGGTTGTTGACGTGTGGAACTCGTTACCTTCCATTGTCGTTGAAAGTAACAAGATAACAACATTAAAAAATCGCTTAGATAAATACTTGGAATCTAATCCGCAAATAGAATATTATCCTTTGCAATAAAAGATATGACAACCAGACATTTAATCGCAATTGGATTAATTGGATAGGACAGTGATAGCAGTAGTGTTAGTTCATCTTCTATCGCCTAGTTGCCCTGTTTCCTTAATTGTAGTGTAGTTTAGTCAACACAAACAGCCTCGTTAGGACCAGTAGGCCTGCTGTTGTTTGTTCTTCCTTTGTGTTCCTTTGTGTTCCTTTGTGTACCTTCCACCAAAAAATGATCTGATATTCCCCCACCCTCTCCCCTCAGCACATGTACATCCTTAACTCTTCCTATCATAATCCTATTTACCACTACATAGTCCATTAACGCTCTATCTACCACCCTTCCATCCACCACCCTCTCCCATGTGTACTTATGCTTGATTTTCTTCCGAAACAATGTATTTGCTATCATCAACTCTCTTTCTAGACACATTTCCACCATCAACTCTCCACTACGATTCTTTTCTGGAACTCCACATTTCCCAACCACTCCATCAATTGGATCATTTCCTACCCTAGCATTAAGGTCTCCCATTACTAGTACATTGACATTTCTCCCTAAATCCTCTATGCACTCATTTCAATCTATCCAAAAAGTTGTGAAATGCAAGTTTAATGACATTGTAATTTTGAAAATGAATAGACAGATAAGCAGACACAGACCTTAGAGGAGTATTTGCCTCGGTGGAAGAAAGTCAAAGAATTTAATCAACATTATGAAATCTAGTGATGCTTCAACAGAAATTGGGATATTTTAGTATTTTTTCTTTTTTTTTCGCAAATTTAATTTTAATCAAATTTAATTCACTCTAATATCGCGTTACCTCAATGCAGAGAGTACATAAGTCTATTTGTCTTTTTCCAGTCATCTGGGGTCCATCGAACATACTGCTTTAGACCATTCAAATCGAGATTTCTTCAGGGTCTTTGTGAGTCGTGGTTTCTTCCTGGGCCGATCTGCTCGCAACCCAGCTTCCAAAAGCCTGTTAATCACAATTCTAGGAGGCTAATTAATTTTATCTTCAGCCAACATGGCTTTAATCTATGCGCAAGGATTTTTTTTCCTATGAGCCATTTTTACTATCTATCAACCCTGAGTGAAGTTTTCTTCTTTTTGGCACATTTCTTTTTTCCTTCTTGAGCTCAATACCAGACGTTTTTCTTCCTCTTTTCCTCTCAATTAAACTAAAACTCTGTGTGGGATTTATAATTCTTCGCTGCTTGTAGCTGTTTCATGGACGTACCCTGCATCAAAAGATTGCTCTGTCCGACTTTCATAGGGTTCCGGGATTTTATTTTTTCGTTTTCAATAAAATCTAAAAGCAATTTAACCTGACATAAACCCGAAAAAAATGGTAAATCAAATCTGGAGTATAAAAAAAAAAAAAATTAAACAGGGAAATAGCTGAATACTTCCTCAACAAATCAAGTCCCAGGATACATTAAGTGACAGCCAATCTGAGTCAGAGCTGAATCCATGCATTAAAAATATTTATGTAGATTACATTTACTACATATTTTCCTAAATATTGGGACTTGCCTACTTTCAATTTTTTTTTTCAGAGAAAATTCCGTAATGAAATTTCTAATACCCATTTATATATATATATATATATATATACATATATATATATATATATATATATATATATATATATATATATATATATATGTATATATATATTCTCTACGGTTCTTCTTTCTTTTTTTTATCTTCTTTGCTTTTTATTTGTCTGCTTGTAATGTAGCCATTTGTTATTGAGCCTTTGTTCCTCCTGTCCCCCACTTCCTACCTCGGTAGACATTTGGTCCACCTTCTTTCTTTCTTTCTTTTACGTCTTTGGATTATGTTCTGTTTTTACTTTTGGGTTTCATTTTGATGTTTTTTGTCACACTTGCTTCATGTTTACTGCCATTTATTCTTTTTTATTTTGTTTGGTTGTAATTTAGCCGTTTGCCCTTGACATTTTTTTTTTGCGGACATTTGGTCCTGGTTGTATGTTCTGAAGTATTCACGTTAATGTTACGTTTGAGGCTTTTTGCTACTCTTGTTTTTTTATTGTTCACAGCCATGTAACTTATTTCATTTGTATTTTTGTAGTGTATATTTTTGTTTTTAATTTAGTCGTTTGTTTCTGATTCTTCATTGCAGACATTTGGTCCACTTCTATTTATATCTCTGTCCTGTTGTTGTT
>NW_027467686.1:0-2500 GCF_046742065.1 Oratosquilla oratoria | reverse complement strand
TGTGTGTTTCTGTGTGTGTGTGTGTGTGTGTGTGTGTGTGTGTGTGTGTGTGTGTGTGTGTGTGTGTGTGTGTGTGTGTGTGTGTGTGTGTGTGTGTGTGTGTGTGTGTGTGTGTGTGTGTGTGTGTGTGTGTGTGTGTGTGTGTGTGTGTGTGTGTGTTTGTGTTTGTGTGTATGTTTGTGTGTGTTTTGTTTACAATTTATTGTATACATACATATTGTTACATATATGAGTATCCTATATATGCAATGTATGAATATACTAATTATTTTGGTGAAATGACGTCAGTTATTCAAGGGACAAGAATTGAGCGTTATGTTCTGGACTTCACATGTAGGGAGATATCCAAACGTTTTGGGTCGACTTCTTAATGTTCTATTGAATCATGTTTAGCTCTGTAAGATGCGTTATTAATTTTGTGTACTGTGCTATAAACATGTCAAACCGAATTATTATCATGTTTTTCTGTTGATGTAATGCAAACTATGTATGAGTTCAAGGTATTGTGTAATACGTTTTCGTCGCATTTGTACGAGTAGTTTACATGACGTGGTATACGACTATACCATAATTATGTATGTGTATGTGCGTGTGTTTTCTCTAAAGCATTTGTATACAGAAGTGCCTCCGGTCGACAAAAGAACGTAGAGAGGACGGCTGCGAAAATTGGCTCTCAATTCCGGTACGACTAGAGGTGTCCTTGACAGTATTAGAAAATGATAATAGTAAATAAGTACAAAAACAAAATAAAATAGAATAAAGTAAAAAAAAAAAGAAAAAAAGAAAAAGAGATAAATTGTCACGTCATTTCCTGGGTCCAAAAGGGTGTTTTACTTTTTAATAGTACATCAGAATCGATAATACTATATCAAAACATGTTGTTCATACAAAATATATAATCAAATTAGTTGTGAAATGCAAGTTTAATGACATTTTTGGTTTGAAAGTGAATAGACAGATAAGCAGACACATTGACCTTAGAGGAGTATTTGCCTCAGGGGAAGAAAGTCAAAGAATTTAATCAAGATTATGAAATCTAGTGATGCTTCAACAGAAATTGGGATGTTTTAGTATTATTATTTTGCAAATTTGATTTTAATCAACTTCAATTCACTCTAATATCATGTTACCTCAATGCAGAGAGTACATAAAGCTATTTGTCTTTTTCCAGTCATCTGGAGTCCATCGAACATACTGCTTTAGACCAGTCAAATCGAGATTTCTTCAGGGTCTATTTGAGTCGTGGCTTCTTCCTGGGCCGATCTGCTTGTAACCCAGCTCAACATGGTTTTAATCTATCTGCAATTTTTTTCCCCAAGAGCCGTTTTCACTTTCTTTCTATCAACTCTGGGTGAAGTTTTCTTCTTTCTGGCACATTTCTTTTTTCCACCACAAGCCTTGTCAACTCCCGCTGCAGTCTACTCGACGTCAAGTCTTCACATCACTGTTCTCCGAAGGGAAATGGTCTTCCGAGTGGGCCGGAACGGTTCTCCCTTACACATCACAACCATTGATTGGTACTCCGTCGCTGTAGTACAGAGGTCCAGGTGCTGAGTACTTCGTATACTATTTGTGTTCCTGTCATCAAGATCCGTTGTGCTCTTCAATGCTCCCCTTTGAAGGTTGACTTCATATGATGTATTCTAGAATCATTTAAATCATTTAAAATTTTCCGTGTTTTGATTCGATCCCCAGCAAATATAGGAGCACCCGGACTTACAACTCTCGTATTTAGGGGCAGAGAGAACCTAGTTACTCGTTTGCCCTCACAATACATATATACCACTACGATCAATAAGTAATGAGAAAATGTCAGGAGAGACACTATTTATTTTCATAAGCTTACAAAACTTTATCTCCTTGAAAATAAATGCCTCTCGCATCAACACACTTCTGCATGCGTCTCTCCCAGTCCTGGAAGACCTCCTCAAAGTTCTTTTTCAGTAGTCCCTTCAGGTAACTTTTCGATGCCTCTTTCAGCTCCTCTGTTGACTCTACCAGCCTGTTACAGGGTGAAGGGTGGAACAAGTCGTACCTCAGGCCTTTGTTTTTGAAGACACGACTCGTGAGTTTCCCTGAGCAGCGGTGTCACTCGAAGCCGGTTCTCGATGTTCTTTCCTTCACACATTTGATGAGATCTGGCAGTCAGGTGGAGCTGCTGCCGGTAGGGGTTGGACAAGACACACGGGTTTTCCTGATTTGACAGACCAAAAGGGGAATATGCAGACTGGAAGTTACCGAGCGACTGCTGCCGTTCTTCAGGTGAGTGGGCAGGTGTAGAAATGTCATCGGCATTTCCGTCACTTTGGAAATGGAGGTAGTGTTCTTGCATCTCAGTCGGGATAGGTTGGCAACTCCTCAGTCAAAATCATGCTTGACTTCCACGGCAGGCCTGTCATCCCATCACGCATCACCTGGATCGTCTGAGACCTACCCACATGGCTTCTCTCGGGAAACTGTCATACGTTCTGGAGCCTTTTCCTGTATGTATTTGGCACAG
>NW_027467685.1:72500-77500 GCF_046742065.1 Oratosquilla oratoria | reverse complement strand
CACTTCTGGGATTAGGGAAGGAGTACAGGATTCGAACCCACAACCAAAAGAAAGGTTGATCAGCTTGCATAGTATGGTAAATCATTTAATTATATCTGGAACTTACTTGGACAATGTCACAAATATATTTGGTCAAACGTGGTCCTACCATTATTAGTAACTATTGTTGTCTGTGACAAGGGCGTCCTTGCCGATTCATTATCAAGTATTGAGAGTAGTAGTGTGTAGGGGTGAAGTGTCATTACGCGAACACAGATATACATACACACACATGAACACATACACACACGCACACGCACACACACACACACACACACACACACACACACACACACACACACACACACACACACACACACACACACACACACACACACACACACACACACACACACACACACACACACACAGACACACACACACACACACACACACACACACATACACACAAATATATATATATATATATACATATATATATATATAAATATATATATATATATATATATATATATATATATATATACATATATATATATATATATATATATATCATATATATATATATATAAAAGGTTAAGGGGGCTGAGGCTCCAGGAGTTTATAGCCTACCTTGTAGAGATTGTGATTTAGTGTACCTTGGCCAAACCGGCAGGGATCTTAACACCAGGTTAACGGAGCACAAAAGATCCATTAGATATGCCCAGGAAAATTCCGCTGTGTTCCAACATGTCAGCACCAAAATTCATAGTCTTGACTGGGACAATATCAAAATATTGTCTAAGTCCAACTGCAGTTTCAGGAGAAAAGTTGTTGAATCCGCCTTAATAGAAGAATGTCCAAACTTGAACATCTCCAAAGGTGAATAGTCCCCGGACATAATCTCACGGCTACTTGTGAACCATTTGGTCATAAATCTTTGACCTACTGACCCCACATCCCTTCTGACCTCACACCTCTACCCATATATCGCCTTCCTTCTGACTCCGCCCTGCTTGACGGAATGTCTTGTGTGTAGCTAGGCCTGTTCCTCCTCCACATACATCTCGATTGTATTTATGTCTCAGTCATTTCTTGTAACCTGTACTTCCCGGAGGGAGGGCTATAGCTATTAGCCGAAATATAGAAATTATACTTTCTTCTAAGTTTACTTTTATTCCGACTGTGGGTTCTTCGGGATTATTTTTACAAATGTGCTAGTACATTTTGTTCGTGATATATATATATATATATATATATATATATATATATATATATGTATATATATATATATATATATATATATATATATTCATATGTGTGTGTGTGTGTGTGTGTGTGTGTGTGTGTGTGTGTGTGTGTGTGTGTGTGTGTGTGTGTGTGTGTGTGTGTGTGTATTATGTATATAATATAGGCAAAAGTAAAAGGTGAATGTGTGTAAAAACAAGGCAATGAAATGTAGAAAGGGAGAGGATGGCAGTGAGTTAGAAGTAATCTTAAAGAAGAGAGGCTTGAGGAAGCGGATAGATTTAGGTATTTGGGGTCATATTTGGCAGGAAATGGAGGAGTTGAGGTAGAAGGAAAATATAGACTGAGAAAAGCAAGTATATGCCTTGTGGTGTTAAAAAGTATCATGAGAAATAGGTACCTGGGAATAGATGCAAAGAGGAGATTGTATAAAGGAGTGATTGTGCCAACAGCTTTGTATGGGGCAGAGACTTTGAAATTAGGAGAGAAGGAGAGGAAAAGTTTAAATGTGTTTAACTTGAAATGTCTGAGAACTATGGCAGGGGTTACTAGGTTGGATAGAGTGAGAAACGAGGAGGAGAGGAGGAGAGCGGGAAGAGGAAAAGGAGATGACAGATAGGGATGACGAAAGAGTGTTGGGATGGTTTGGACACATGGAAAGAATGAGTAAAGAAGGATTAGTAAAAGAGGTGTTTAAGGCAGAGGTAGAGGGAGTGAATTTGATGAGACGATCGAAGATGAGGTGGATGGATAGTGTAAGCGGGGCATTGAGCAAGAGGGAAATATCTATTGATCAAGGAAGGGAGGAGGCAGGAGATAAGGATGAGTGGGAAGTGGCAGTGTATTGATGATACTATTATGCAAGGATTAGTAGGGTGGAGAGTGGGAGTAGTTAGTCCTTATGTGTGAATAATATATTGACGCAGCCCAAATGGATTTCTCCCCGTCTTCTCTTTTTCTGCTTGAAGAGTCGGGAGGGCACCGATTAAGTGAAGCGGCCTTGTTGTGGATGTACTGTGTCTTCCTACATTGCTTCTGACCCAGAGTAGTGGGCGGGATACAGGGATGACCTATCATTTATAAGGGGCTAAGATGAGAGGAAGGAAAGGGTGGTGGAGGGGAGGGGAGTGGAATGGGTGGGAGTGGGTACGCGCTTTTGACCTGATTTCCTTCCTTATGAAGGGAAAAAGCTCTTGGTATATACATACATATATACATACACACACACACACACACACACACACACACACACACACACACACACACACACACACACACACACACACACACACACACACACACACACACACACACACACACACACACACACACACACACACACACACACACACACCACACACACACACACACACAAACACACACACACACACACAACACACACACACACACACACACACACACACACACACACACACACACACACACACACACACACACACACAACACACACACACACACACACACACACACACACACACACACACACACACACACACACAGACACACACACACACAACACAGACACACACACACACACACACACACACACACACACACACACACACACATATATATATATATATATATATATGTTAAATTTATTTTGGTTCCAATGTCAGTAATGCCAACTATTGCAGAAGATAATTCACACGTAATGTTACTCTTTTACGTTTTTTTTTTTTTTGTCGATTCGAGAGCTTTTGACGTTAAAACTCAAAACACTCCGTCAGCGTTCTGCGCATTAATTATCGCGAGATTTATATTACAAATTGTTTATATGTAGAAAGAGCCAATGGGCCTTTATCAGCCATGTTTCAGTGCCGATATGCACATTTGCAGGCAAAGCAATACAAATGACTATAATGCTTCCACTTGGCCTTAACCTGTTTACTAATTATTCCTCCTCCTCCTCCTCCTCCTCCTCCTCCTCCTCCTCCTTCTCCTCTTCCTCCTCCTCTTCCTCCTCCTCTTCCTCCTCCTCCTCCTCCTCCTCTTCCTCCTCCTCCCCCTCTTCTCCTCATCGTCTTCTTCTTCGTCTTGTTTCCCTTCTTCACTTCCTCATCTTACTTTTTTTTCTCCTACGCTTTCCCGTCCTCCTCCTCCTCTAGGTTCTTCTTTCTCCTCCTACTCCGCCTCCTGCTCCTCCTCCTCTTCCTTGTTCTCCTCCATTCTCACGTCCTCCTCCTCCTCGTCCTCCTCTTTCTCCTCGTCCTCCTCCTCGTGCTCCTCCTCCCCCTCCTCCTCTTTCTCCTCCTCCTCCTGTTCCTTCTCTCCTTCCTTCTATTTTCCCTCCTCCTCTTCCTCCATCCCAAGACAAGGAACAAAGTTTCTGTATAATTTTTTTTCATTTTTATCAGGAGTTCTTCAGTGTGGTGCTGTGTATTGTGGGCGTACCTATTTACCGCACATAAGCACCTCTTTACAACTTTATTCTGGTTATCATCAGATAAATTCATTTAGTTGTTGCGCAGACTAGGATTAACGTGGGGTAACGGTTGTTTGAAATCTCATTCAGCCGGAGTCCACTCCTGCTGAATAAAAACGTTTAATGTCGGGGAGTTAATCATATAAAGCAAGTCACCCCATTTGGGGTATTGGCTGAATATTATTGTGCAATATAAATTGTTCAGTGTGTGAGAAAAATTTGACGCAGCCCGAAGGGATTTCTCCCCGTCTTCTCCTTTTCTGCATAAGGGACGGAGAGGGTAAGAGTCGCTGCTTTGATAAAGCGGCTTTACTGTGGATGTGCTGTGTTTTGCGACACTGCATCTGACCCAGGGTAGTGGGCGAGGTGAAGGGATGGCCCGTCATCCAGGAGGTGCCAAGATAAGAGGGAGGGGGGAGGGGGGAGGGGAGGGGAGTGTATTAGGGATGGAGTGGGTGGGAATGTTTTTTATGCCTTTTTCTTTTTGGCTACCTCCCTTATAAGGGGGAAAAACCCTTTGGTGTATGTATGTATTTATAAATTGCTCAGTAGTATGCAGCCGATGTTTCAGGGACTGTACGTCTTGTACCACCTCTTTGAGTATATATTTCCATTTTTGCCTCTGTCCCTTGTAGTATGGGAGGAAAAAGAATACTGTCATCAAGTTTTTCGACTCGAGTCGTAAAAGACGGTTAAAACGGGACGGAGTGATGGGACTGTATACTCGTAACCTTATTCCTACGAGAAGTCAAGGCACAAGAGGGCCTGGGAAGGTTTTTCCAAGGAGAATCCTATGGTTTGGGTCTTTTAATGTGTGTGGGTGTGGTACATATCAGAGTAAAGGGGAAGAAATAGGTAGTATGTTTGTGAGAAGGAAGATTTATGTGTTAGCATTAAGTGAAACTATGTTGAAAGGGAGGGATGATTTTGAGTTTGGGAGTGTAGCGGGAAGGATATTGGGTGTAAGGAGAGGACGAGGGAAAGAGTGGTTCCACTAGGCTGTGGTGAAGTGGAAGGAGGTTTCTTGTAGATTGATGTGGATGAAGGTGAAACTGGGAAGGGAGATGTGGGTCTTTGTAATTACATAAGGGCCTGGTAGTGAGAAGAGTATAGAGGGAAGGGGGAGGGTTTTTGGTTAGATTTAAATGTATATTTAGAGAGTTTTAGGAGAAATGTCAATGTAGTGGTATTGGAAGGCAAAGGTGTCATATCACCATAGCTGTTTAAAGTGTACATGAATGAGGAGGTGCGGGAGGTAAATGTGAGGGTAATGGGCAGGGGACTGGAGATGGTTGAAGAAGATGAAGAAAAGTGGGAGGTGACCCAG
>NW_027467685.1:0-2500 GCF_046742065.1 Oratosquilla oratoria | reverse complement strand
CTTCGTTAATTCGGCGACCCCCCCCCCCTCCGACCCTTTATGCAGAAAAGGAGAAGACGGTGAGAAATCCCCTCGGGATGCGTCAATTTATTTCTCATACACACTCCCTCACCCCCCATTCCCCACTCACTCCCTTTCATGCATCACAGAGTCATCCATACACAACCTTTCTCCATTCACTCCTATCTTCTTCCCTCTCCCTTCCTTCCTCAACAGACATTACCTTCTTTCCCAATACCCCTTGATATACATATATATATATATATATATATATATATATATATATATATATATATATATATATATATATACAAGCACCCGGATCTGGCTTCGCCAGATGTGCTTGGCCTACGGCGCTCTGCCCTACGGGCAGTTTTAAATGTACCAAAATGGGAAAATAAAAGAGTAACAATAAATTCCATAATTTTATTTACAACCTACTACGATTTTTGTACATGAAAAATACATTAAACACATAACTTTATAGACGTTTGATTATCGTTCATGTAACCCATGATTAAACTTGTATAGAAGTTTGAATACTGTTTATATTATTTGTGTATTTATTTATTTATCTCCTTATTTTCGTTAAGTTCTGTTAGGAGCTCAGAAAGCAACGCGACATGACGTATATAGATTCTCTTGGCAATAATTTCGTAAAGATTCTATTAGCAATATTTCGTAAAGATTCTCGTGGTAATATTTCGTAAAGATTCTCTTGTTAAACATTTGGTAAAGATTCTCTTGGCAATATTTCGTAAATATTTTCTCATTAATATTTCGTAAAGATTCTTTTATCAGAATTCCGTAATTCCGATTTTTATGTATATAGATTCTCTTGGCAATATTTCGTAAATATTCTCTTAGCGTTATTTCGTAAAGATTCTCTTGGTAATATTTCGTAAAAGATTCTCTGAGTCTGAGTCAGATGTGTCCCCCGCAGTTAGTATTTCCGGTGATGACTCATTTCCGGAGTAGGAGGTTGGAAGGTTTAGAGAAAAATATTTAGAGGTTGGAGGGTTTAGAGAAAAATATTTTTTTATGTATATATATATATATATATATATATATATGTGTGTGTGTGTGTGTGTGTGTGTGTGTGTGTGTGTGTGTGTGTGTGTGTGTGTGTGTGTGTGTGTGTGTGTGTGTGTGTGTGTGTGTGTGTGTGTGTGTGTGTTTGTTTGTGTGTGTGTGTTGTGTGTGTGTGTGTGTGTGTGTGTGTGTGTGTGTGTGTGTGTGTGTGTGTGTGTGTGTGTGTGCTCGCGTGTATATGTGTTTGTGTACTCTCTTTCTAAGGATAAGTGGTTTCCTTCAGCTGAATGTTGAACTGGAGTCATTTCTAAACCCCAATTCATCGAGACATTTACCTTCCTCTCCCCGTCACAACCACTAAGTCTCTCTAATCATCATAGTTTTTCTTCCTTAAGATAATGACAAAAAATATGCCACTGTCCGTGGATGGTATATCATATAAATACAACCAACCAACCACACCGTTTGCATATCTTTATTATGAGGACAACATCACTAATTAAGAAGTTAATTTACAAATTCAGAATAACTGAGGAAAAAAATTCTTGGCCACATTGACAAAGTTCGAAAGTTTCGTCGTTTGACGAAACAAAGGACATTATGTGAAAAAGGACGGAATTATAATAGATAACTATGTTTCATAACTATACAGACTTACATCTCATTCAGGCATTTGTTTGGTATAGACTGAATTGTAGTTATATTGACTGACACGAACAGCAACTGAGAAGGGGGTGTTAGAGAAGAGAAAAATTTAATTAAAATGAGACATTTTTTAATGAATCTTTAGCATTCGCAGATTAAGAATAACAGCAATGTGTCACAGGAAATTAGGATGTAATGAATATCTATAAAAAAGGAAAATGTAAAGTCAGATAAAATAACAATAATGAAAATAACAAGTTAAGAAGACACCCTTCGTCATCAAGCAGCTGGAACGTAAACATCAATACCGTCCCCATCTTCATTCTCACTGCATATATAGACAGCATCACTATTACTCCCCCAATGTCATCATTCACATCACACGAAGACAGCCCGCCTCCATTCATCACCTTGAACCAATCACCACATCGTTAGCCACCCACGACCGCTCCTGGACATCATCATTCTCATCACAGAGATTTCTCCTCTGACATCCACCACCCGCTTTCCTCCCTCCCCCGCCAGCACAATCACTCCTCTGCTCATCACCGCCACCCAATCACCACGTCGTTATCACCGCCAGGGCCACCGCACCATCGCCGCAAGCCGCCTTGAAAGCAAAGCAGGGGGCCTCAGGGCCTCCGGGGCCCTAATGGACACGAGCGGGCCCCTAGGGAACTCATTGCCCTTCGTAGCTGGACACGTGCTATTGAATGGGCAGTGCTAATGGGGGAGAGGCGCGGGAAACGGGAGAATGGGAGGATTTGCGGGAAATGTAGGAGTGTGGGGAGTCCTCAGACAGAGGGGGAAGAGTTGCAGCAAG
>NW_027467684.1:85000-90022 GCF_046742065.1 Oratosquilla oratoria | reverse complement strand
ATCTGTCGACACCTAGTCGTCCACGTCCTTAATTCTCAAGAGAAACGCCTTGTCCCTCCTTTGAATCGCTTTGAATGGGCCTGAGTAAGGCTGGGTGAGCTTTGGTGCGTTGGTGTCGTTCTTCAGGAAGACGTACCTTGAAGTGTGCAGGTCCTTGGGTACAACAAGGCACCTGAGCCGAATAAGGTCTATTTGGGAGGGCGCGTCGGCGAATTTTTTTGCCTGGAATGATGGGGGGGGGGAGGCATCGTATGATAATTCGTTAGGCGAACCGTCAAGGTCGTTGATTGGTGCTGCCCATAGGCCAAATAGGACCCAGGAAAGCTGGCTGCACCATTCTGCATAGGTGTATTAGGACATTAGGACGGCTTTAAGCGTCCTGTGCAACCAATCCACCATGCCATTTGTGCGTGTAGTCGCATTTTTGTTTGCGATATGCTTGTGTATGTATGCTACGCATGGAAGGTTGTTGCCTCTATGCGTGTGTACATTCCACGGGATATATAAGGGGCGAGCTATATCCGACGAAACAGACTTCCTGAAATAGCGGAGCCATTTTGCCGGCGAGAAGAGAACAGGTAATAGTATATATATGTTCAACTGATATGTAAATATATATTAGATATACATATATATACAAATATAAATAAAAGTGAAAGTATAACCAGCCAGGACTGAACCCGGCCAGCCATAGGACGTCTACTGAGAACTTTTTATCTTTCCTCATGATTGTCGCTGGATACAGACGGACTCATGTCAGTGGCACCTGGTCAGACAGAACTCAGCACATTGCGGCACGTCTAGTCTCAATCAGTCAAAGCTGGTAAAAGGATAAGTTGTATATACGCGTGGCTATACACGATTTTTCGTGTACACCGCCCAAGGGAGAGGCGCAGCTGACAAGAAGTCTGTACGGTGTGATCTAGGTGTGATGTGTCTCATCAAGTTTTGTGTTTGGCGTGCAGTCTTTCCAGGTGTCTCATGTGAAGTTTGTGTTGGCTGAGTGGACGAATGTTGGCATCTCGTTGTAAGGATTTAGTGGTTCTGAAATCGCTCCTTCGCGACCCCGTGATGAACATGATTGCGGTATTCTGAACCATCTGATGGTCGTAGTTGCTAGTGGAAGATGTCAGCTGGCTTAGTGCCGGGGAATGGCACACAATCGGACGAACTAGGGGGTACAATCGACGTTTGGTGGATAGTGTTGCGGTTTTGAAGTAATTTATCTTTCTCAACACAGCCTTAGCTCTCGCTTTGTGTCTGCGGAAGTGTGGGGTCCAGGTAAGGCCACTATCCAGTGTGTTACCCAGCAGACAGGCATGGTCTTTTACTGGAACGTTTGTGTTGTTTATCTTAAGAAGAATATTCTTGATTGTTCTGTTGGTGTTCTTGCAGATCTTAATGCACCACTTAATGGGCAAAGGTTAGGTGGGGATAGGAAAAGTTGTTGGAACCAAGAGGAATAACGTCAAAGACGTGCGGCGGGATGGGAAAGGTGGGTAGACCGAAGTGTGTAGATACTGCCAAGATAACCTCCTGCACCTGCTGTTTGTTCTTGACATGAGCATTGCTAAATAGATAATGCTCAGAGCAAACACGTGGTCACTCCTTGCCTGATTACATCTTGAATCTCCAGACAGGCACTGGAGAGTATCGGCTGCTTCCCATTCCAGGTTATTGCTGATAACAGGGTTCCCGGTACAGGTAGAGGCGGGGGACACTCATTATTTTGGGATCGTTTGGGCACCGATCTCTGGGTCCGTGGCTTCTTGTGGGTACATGAAAGCTCCTGGTCTGGGGACCGTGGCAGGAGTGCTTGCACTCCTTTTTACACTTAGGAGGTTTGGGCTAGAGTGGGTTCTAAGTTTGAGAGTAGGTGGGAAGGGGGCTTAAATTTAATCAAGGGGGCGGAGGAGGAAGAGATCAAACACAGCTCTCGTAGAGGTCGGACGTCTCTGCACACCAGCTCTCTCAACAAATTCCCAGGAATCTTCGCCGGCCGGTGGTGGCGAGGAGATATATCTCCTTAGCTGCTGCCGGTCTGGCACAGGCCGACCTCTTCGTTGACGTCGGCAGGCGGGTTTACACCAAGACAAATACACAAGTCACGTAATTCTCTGTTTTTAGAGTAGTGCTTGGAAGAAAAGAGGCACACGCACAACTTGCTCGTTGGCTTAGCAGGGGCCCAAACCGTCTCTCACACAGAACCCTCAATCTGATCGCGGGCTGGTCGACGGAGAGATTTGGGACACCTCTCTGTCTAACCGGCCCGCAGCCTAACCCTGGCCTCTTCGCTGACGCTGGTGAGCGAGTTTACACTTCTGACATTTTACACACAATTCCCAATCGCGTAATTCTCTGCTTTCAGAGTTTTTATTGGAAGGAAATAGTTCATAAAACACCCGCCCGCCTGCCCCCCCCCCCCCCCCCATCGCGCCGCCACTGAATCAATTCTACTGACCTTCAAACCCAACCTGGGGAAAAGCAGGCTACTCAGGCCCCACCTGTGGCTTATCAGGAACGCGCTCTACACGCTCGCTGGTGGTGGCGAGGAGATATATCTCCTTTGCTGCTTCCGGCCGACCTCTTCGTTGACGTCGGCAGACGGGTTTACACCGCCCGCCTCCCCCCCTCCCCTTTCGCAACCGCCACTGGATCATCTCTACAGGATCTCAAACCCAACCTGGGGAAAAGCAGGCTACTCAGGCCCCACCTGTGGCTTAACAGGAACGCGCTCTACACACGGGAAGTGAACTCTACTCACTTCCCATAAGATACACACACACCTCACGAACATAGCCACGCCACACGCACAAACATCTACACTTACTTTTTCTTCGACTAAAATTCGCTTCCTTTCTAACTTTCTCTTCTACTACATCTTCTCATTTCAGTTTACCTCCCACTAAAGATTTTTCCGTTTTTCCACCTTTCTCTACTACTACGCCTCCTACCATTTTCTAAACTTTCGTTGGTGATCCTAATCCTAATCCCGGCGTCGGCGCCCCCGTCCAAGCTCCCAGTCCATTTCTCCCGAGCCACGACCACCAACTTCCCCAAATTGCTCGCTAATTCGCCCGGTGGCAATAGCCCTCTTTTATACGCTACTATCTTTTCATTTTCTTACAGACATTCTTCCCCTCCCACAAAAACCGATCCCGCGCAAGCGGGTGGTCTTTCCTAGGAATTCAGATTTCAGAGATCAAAGGTTGAGGCTGAGGTGGGGGATTAGGAGGGCTGCACAAGCAGGGAGTGGGTGATGGGGACCGACTTCGTCACAGATGGTACGGGCTAAGCAGTGTAGAAATGGTTTTATTTGGCTTATAAAGGGCTTATATTTAAAGCGTGAGTATCAGCCGGGAACGTGGTTCAGCAATCAGAAGCTTGCTCGTGGGTTGAGCAAGTTTATGAACTTCTAGTGAGTAGAGTCCGAGGGAGGTGATTGCTACTTCCACGTACACAAGGAGTTTGTACGCAAGTATGGATCTGGTTGGCTGACTGCAGTGTGGGTTTGTGCTGAGAGATGATTGCCTGGCTGTAGTGCGGGTTCGAGTTTAGGCTTTACACAAATATGAACGAGTCTCTCATAAATGAATATATTTATCCGAATTGTATTTGACATAAAGGAATAATCTTGATATATACAACAAGCTTGAAGAAGCTTATTGTATATAAACACATAGGCAGATACAGTAAAAGTTGTCGTTTTTTTAATTCTATTTGAAGTAGTTTTATGAGATTACAGGTTTATTAGAGATGGATAAAATTGTATAAAAAGCGAGAACACTTGCCAGTGGAGTAGTGTCAAAACAAAATGATAAATAACAAATGATAAATTCACTGCTTTATTCCTAAACACAAGTGCACTCGATATTGAACGTAAGCTTAAGAAGAAAAAGGAACCAGTGAAAACAGTATTATTCATGAAGTATGGGGAGAATCAGGGATGAAAATTTCCTTCAGATTTTGACATAAGCACCTATATAAGATGTCTCATAAGCACTTAACCTCTTCGAGCCGATAACACCTATGCATATTTCATTCTGGTTAGCGTAACCTTATTCACCCGATGAAAGGCTGACAAGTAACAGAAAGTACCCTACTGATAATGTTATATGTGGTAAACATTATGCGTTTTAAAGGGTATCGATCATAAGATACTCTTTCAAAATGAAATTAAGGCTACTTCATTCTTAACACGTTAGTTTGCAAAGGCGTTTCTAAAACCTGAATAAGAAAAAAAGCCAGGCGTTATCCAAAATAAAATATAAAACAGAAGGGACATATTTTCAATTAGTTAAAAAACCTAGGCTGTTCATTTCTACTCCATTAATTGCCAGAAACGCTTCTTTCTGTCAAATAAAATCATCTGACGTTAACCAGAACAAAATATGAGAAGATATGGCTGGAATGTAATGTGATAAAGATCCACTTCTCCCGTTTCAAATAAGGTTAAATGAGAAGCATCGTGATAACGCACGATCACTCAGTAACTAAAAAATTAGATTAAATTGAAAGTGTATCACATATACAAGCAACCATTGCTGGGTTCCTAATGATACGTATCAGATAACAGCATCCGGATTCATGTATGACAGATAATTCGCAACAAGTTGTGACTTTTCTATATAAATGTGTCAAAAACAATAAAATAGGTAAGTAGAAAAAATACAGTTGAGTTAAAAGTGCTTATTACGATTATGAGAAATACTGAGGTGAATTTCAAAAACATTTGAGAACATTCCAGAATAATAGAACTATCAAGGATTCCGACGTCTTTGGATATGATAGGTGACTTGTCATGGCGACAAGGAAGCTGCATCTTAAATCTGGGAGATTCCCGAGGCTGAGGACTCTAAACATAGACTTGCGTAATCTATGGACTGAGAGGACAGTATGTAATCATATCGTGTTATTCTTCAATGAATTCGTGGTATTTGTTACTCTCAAGGACATTGAGGGAATGTAAAGAATTTTCAAGCAGGGAGCTACGGATTACTTTGAAATCAACCCCAAACATGT
>NW_027467684.1:77500-80000 GCF_046742065.1 Oratosquilla oratoria | reverse complement strand
CGACCTATCAATTCCGGTATACGTAGTGCTTAGCATAGATTAGCCAAGTTTTGGCGAAACACTTATCCAATAGACTGGGTCAATAAGCAACACCCACCTGAAAAATTGTAATGATCTCAATGACATATTAGAGGATATTGATATTACACAAAGAATTATGACTTCGTATGACGTTACAGCCTTATTTACTAGTGTTTCCGTGGAAGGGGCGTTAAAAGCAGCTCTATGTGTATGAAAAAGAAGATTCTTTAAGGTGATATCGCTATGTGTGAAATTTGGTCACTTCGTTGAAAACAAAGGGAAATACTACCAGTGTATAGGACTTGTGATGGGGAGCCCCCTCAGTTGCTGTTTTAGCATCCCACTATATAGAGGTTTAAGAAAGGGATCATTATCTATGAATAATGGATCAAAACATTTTCTGGTTTCGATACATGGATGACGTTCTGGACATTGCCTCCAAAAATGCCAATTTAAACAACAAATTGAGGAGGTTAAATAGTGTTGAAAAAATTATCCAGTTCACTGTAGAACATGAGGCAGATAACAAATTGACTTTCTTCGACACAGGCATATAGAGGAAAAAAACAAGACCGCATTCTTGGTTTATAGAGAAAGTACCAATAAAGATGACATCATTCAATATTATTCTGGCCATAATGAGAGGATAAAGAGTGGAGTAGTCATAGGATTCTTCCTAAGAGCATGCCGCATTTGCAGTGAAGGATTTATCAAGGATGATATAGATTACATTTTCAATTTATTTTTTTCTTAACTCTGTTATCCGGAAAGGCTATTGCACCGATTAAAAGAAAAGGCTTTAAAGATAGCAAAAAGAAGCATAAGGGACAGAGAAGACGTGACCGGAATTGACAGCGGTGAATAACTCTTCGTACCAAACTCGTCACTCAGACGGATTGGGACATTTGATCACTAGAGCCGGTATCAAAATTGCATTCAGCACGGGAACAAAAATAGGAGATATTGTCAAGAGCCAAAACAAAGTCGAGGTCAAAGAGGAAAATAACGTCATCTGTAAGATACCGTATGGGAACTGTCCTATGTACTACTACAGAGAAACCAGCAGAAGTACTGAAAAGCAGACAGATGAGCACAGAAATAACGTCAGGGCCCACCGAACGTCAAATTCATCGTGGTTTATGTGGACAGTCATGGCCACCTACCGGACTGGGACAAAATATAGGTGCTACAGAAAGAACTTCCTATGGAAAAGAATTAATCAGCATACATCGCTTCCCATCCAAACAACAACCACCGCAATAAGTTTATTGAATTAGCAAGAACGTCAAGCTGCTTAATACTTCGCGAGGAAGAGCGGAGGGGGAGGAGGGGTGAGGATGATCTTGGTTGAACGAGGAGATCTTCGGTGGGTATATAGGGTGTTGATTATTTGGAAATGTATGTACTCTAAAGAAGTCCTGGTGAAGACGAAACATAAGAATAAATCCCCAACAGTTCTCTGTTTTTATTTCACGACCCTTCCACTTACATATTTCAATATACAACATTCCATGATTCAAACTACCGAGCCAATCTTTGCCACATCACTCCTGCAAATTTTTCAATCTAGTCTCTCCACCTTGTGTTTGGTCTCCTTCTTCCACGCTTCCCATCTCCTGGTGTGCACTCAGTCCCACTACCTTTCTTTTACCGCCTCCGCAATATTATTCACTTTAGTCTGCTCTCTCACAACAGCTGGCTCACCTCCCACTTTTCTCCATTTTCTTTAACCATCTCCAATCCCTGACTCACTACCCTAGCATTCACCTCTCGCACCACCCCCTCCATGTATAAGTTGAACAGCCAGGGCGACATAACGCATCCTTGACGAAGTCCCACCTTTACTTCAAACCACTCACTCTCTCCATTTCTAATCCTAACACATGCTCTACTACTCTCATAAAAACTCTTGACAGCTCCCAAAAGCTTTCCTCCTATCCCATAAATCTGCATAACCTCCCACAGTGCCTTTCTGAGAGAAGCGAGTAAATGCCTTGGTGGTTTAAAGAGTGTAATGAGGAATAGACATTTGGGAATGGATGCGAAGAGGAGACTGTATGAAGGAGTGATTGTGCCAACACCACTGTATGGGGCAGAAACATGGAACATAAGAGAAGAAGAGAGAAGGAGTTTGAATGTGTTTGAGATGAGGTGTCTGAGAAACATGGTGGGGGTTACTAGGCTAGATAGAGTGAGAAATGAGGAGGTGAGGAGGAGAACAGGGGTGACAAAGGATTTGGGAGATAGGGTTGATGAAAGAATATTAGGATGGTTTGGACACATGGAAAGAATGAGTGAAGAAAGACTAGTAAAAGAGGTATGGAAGGCAGATGTGGAGGGAGTGAACATGAGGGGACGTCCTAGGATGAGGTGGATGGATGGGGTGAAGGGGGCTTTGGGGAAGAGGGGAATGTATGTTGAGGAAGGAAGGGAGAGGACGGAAGACAGAGGTGAGTGGAGAATGGTTGTATATGGATGA
>NW_027467684.1:70000-72500 GCF_046742065.1 Oratosquilla oratoria | reverse complement strand
CCAAACTCTGTTCTATTACTCTCCTTATAAGTCTCCCGTAATACCTCTAAGATCACATTTTCCCTGGTCTGACATACCCTAACGATAGAAGCACTTGTAATTATAATAAGATATAATATTCATAACCCTATCATATGCACACAGAGGAACTCATTGAAATGTATAAGATATAGGCTCCTTTGTATGTTAACATCATTATACAAACAGAGATATACTTACTAGCACTGGAACATGGGTACACATTCATACACATTCGGTCGCGAATACACATTCACAAATGCACATACATACATGCACGCACGCATACACACACACACAAACAGACAGACAGACAGACAGACAGACACACACACACACACACACACACACACACACACACACACACACACACACACACACACACACACACACACACACACACACACACACACACACACACACACACACACACACACACACACACACACACACACACACACACACACACACACACACACACACACACACACACAGTATGCGTTTGTTTAATATACCATAAAAATATAAATCATATTTTGAATAATAGTCCTATAGCTACATAAGTACAGTACATTCTCTTCGTGTGTTCAGAAGAAACATACATTTTATTCTATTTTTACATATTTCCGATGTAAGATATACAAAATACATATCGACTAGGTTTAGCTTCTATTCATGATTTACTCTTTTTTAACTGTTTGACAGTTTGATGGCCTAGCTGCCGGAACCACAAAGAAGACGTACGTGCCGGACAATACCACATTCACCGCAAAAAGATACGCTGTCACCCACACTGGCCGATCTGCTCGAACACAGAAAAAAAAGATCATCGACTCTTGCATTCAATAGACTGGATCTCCATTGAAACCCAAAGTTCTTGGTAAGAGAAAGAAGTTGAAAGGGACTAAAGTTAGAAGAATGAATGGAAGAGAACCAGGAAAGAAAGTCTAATCCTTTTGTTTTGTTGATGATGATCTGTGGAAGTTTTTGTCTCGTTAAGGTTGCATAATTTCCTCCTATATTAGTTCCTACTTTTGTTATAATGATCATATTTTTACACATTTTGGTGAGAGATAAGAAAATATAATCCTTTTTGTTTTGTTCATGATGATCTGTGGAAGTTTTTGTCTTGTTAAAGTTGTATGATTTCCTCCTATATTAGTTCCTACATCTGTTACAATGATAATATTTTTTTACACATTTTGGTGATAGATAAGAAAGTCTAATCCTTTTTGTTTTGTTGATGATGATCTGTGGAAGTTTTTGTCTCGTTAAGGTTGCATGATTTCCTTCTATATTAGTTCCTACTTTTGTTATAATGATCATATTTTTACACATTTTGGTGAGAGATAAGAAAATCTAATCCTAACTGTGGAAGTTTTTGTCTCGTTAAGTTAGCATGATTTCCTCCTATACTAGTTTCTACATTTGTTATAATGGTCATATTTTTACACATTTTGGTGATAGACAAGAAAGTATAATCCTTTTTGTTTTGTTCATGATGATCTGTGGAAGTTTTTGTCTTGTTAAGGTTGCATGATTTCATTCTGTATTAGTTCCTACATTTGTTATAATGATAATAGTTTTTACACATTTTGGTGATAGATAAGACTGTTTTTATCTCGTTAAGATTCCATGATTTCCTCCAATATTAGTTCCCACATTTGTTATAATGATCATACTTTTTACATATTTTGGTGATAGATAAGAAAATCTAATCCTTTTGTTTTGTTGATGATGATCTATGGAAGTTTTTGTCTCGTTAAGGTTGCATGATTTCCTCCTATATTAGTTCTTATATTTGTTATAATGATAATATTTTTTACACATTTTAGAGCTAGATAAGACTATTTTATCCAGTTAAGGGTAGAATGCATCAAGATGATATATATACAAAAATTAGTTAATAAAGTCTGAAAAAAGACAGTTTGCAAAGATTACTATTCAGGAAGATACAGTATTGTGCATTACATTTTTCATAGCAACTTCAATACCCTTCAAGAAATAAGAACACACATAGTGTATTTTTCTAATGTTACTAATTCTGTAGGAGCTAAGATATACTGCTTACCCCTGGCTACATTTTCACTTACCATTTAAAGTAAAACTAAAAACAAGTATGCTTGATACGATGACGTGCCTTGCCACATATGATATTGAGATTATACGACAATGCAGATATGTGTACGTATTGGGTAGAGATAATAGCAATACATAAACTCATGTTCTACCTGACCTTCAGCTTAAACCGCTGATCCTTTCCATTCGTCCTTCATAGGCCTCACCATCTCGAACAAACTGTTCACCCTCCGACCTCTCCCACGCCCGATATACCTCTATGGCTCATGACCTTCTATACAATTCAGTGCCCCACTATATCTTGTTTTCTATTGATTCATGAGTTCCGTTATTATTCACGTAAGTGATATCCCACATACATAGATGCATCCATACATGCATACATACATACTCATATATACAT
>NW_027467684.1:62500-65000 GCF_046742065.1 Oratosquilla oratoria | reverse complement strand
AATGTTAAGCTCCAAAAAATATCATACTCTTTACACAGACTGTAATGCAAGAAAAAATAATATTTAATTCTAGAAAACATCTGAAAGCCTTTTGTATATTTTTCTATCATCATTAAAAAAAATATATGACATGTGATTATTCATAACAAGTATTCTATTAACTAGGATTATTTCAAAGAAGGTGATTGGAAGGAGGATAGAGCAGGAGACGCCTAGCTGTGGCCGTAGCCCTTCACCTTTGCCTTAGGTGCCTGGACTGTTGGAGCAGGTGATAGCCACTCTTTGGAAATGGTGCAGTGTACAGGATTCGAACCTACCACTAAGCGAATGCGAGAGCAACACGCTGCCGATTACGCCGACAGGACACAATTAAAGAAGATAATATATACATACATATATATATATATATATATATATATACATATATATGTGTTTGTGTGTGTGTGTGTGTGTGTGTGTGTGTGTGTGTGTGTGTGTGTGTGTGTGTGTGTACATATATATATTTATATGTATATATATATATATATATATATATATATATATATATATATATATATTTTTTTTTCAACAAAAACCCACTGTGTTGGATAAGAAGAAATGAAATAAATGAATTCCATATATTTCGATCACGGACTGTGATCCTCTTCAGTGGAATACAGAAAGGTAGAGCAAAAGGCATGTCTTATATACAATAAAAATAAGGGACAAGGGTAGGTCTGAGGTAGCATCTAGTACTTTGCGGGGCTGGTCACCCGCCTTCACCAACGATGGTAACAATTTGTTGACTGCCCAGGTGGTAATGCAGTCAGGTGACCACTGCCCATATGATATATTAAAATTTGGAAATTTGTTAATCAAGGATGATTCTATCATTTTTCTTTTAAAACTGCATTTTGAATTAAAGATAATCTTTGCCTCATTCCAATCCATATGATGGCCTTCCTTGTCTACATGTTGGAAGACAGCGGAATTATGTTGTGCGTATTTAATTGAATTTTTATGTTCTTGCATCCTAGTATATAAATCTCTACCTGTTTGTCCCCAATATACATTGTTACAATCAGAGCAAGGGAGTTTATACACACCTTGATGTATTTCTTCTCTAGGTCTTTGATGTACATTGACTATTTTCTTAAACAAATTATTGGGATAACTAAAAACAATTTTAATATCTTCCTGTGGAAGAAATTGAGAAATGTCATTTAAGGACCTATTATAAGGCAATTTAATACAGTTTTTTGTCCCAACTGAAGTTCTTACTGGAATGGGAAGTGGATCCAAAGTAACTAGTTTTGGCTTTACTTAGGGCTCTATTTAGAAACCAATCAGGATACCCTATTCTTTTTAATTGATTCCTGATGGTTGTTATCTCCATTTCCAAATAATGTGGACTACATAATCTAAGTGCCCTCAGGAAAAGACCTGAGGCAACACTATATTTAATTTTATCAGGATGGTGACTGAAAAAGTGCACATAACTCCCCGTATGTGTGGGCTTTCTGTACACTGTGAAGGACAATTGGTCCTGATGCCGTATTAATAGGATATCTAAAAATGGTAGTCTATTATCCACCTCCCATTCAACTTTGAATTTAATATTAGTGGCTAAGTTGTTTAGTTGTTCAAAGAAAGCATCAAAAGATCCCCATTCGTCATCCCAAATCGTAAAGATGTCGTCCACATACCTATACCAAAACATTCCTTGTGGCTTAATGTCTTGTAAAAGCACTGTCTCGAAATACTCCATATATAGGTTAGCTAACACTGGGGAGAGATTAGATCCCATTGAGCATCCGAACTGCTGTTTGTAATATTGATCTTTAAATGAGAAAGTATTAGTGTTAGCACATAATTCCGTTAATTTAATGATTTTGCTGACAGAGATTGGTAGTTGGTCCCGATAATTTTGTAATTTTGTTTCCAAGAAAGCTAAAACCTCAGCTACGTTGATGCAGGTGAACAAAGAAACTACATCAAGACTTAGTAATTTTCTCTGCCCAGATAAATGATGATTCTTGATCTTACTTATGAAATCTTCTGAATGTTTTATAAGCGAGTCGGAAAAGCACCCTACGAATTGTGATAAAATGTTCGTGAGCCATTTTGATGTCTTACTCGTACAAGAATTTCTATTTGAAATGATGGGTCTTAGGGGAACACTTTCTTTATGAATTTTTGGGAGTCCATAGAAATTAGGTAGTTGTGGGTTTATGACTAATAAATTATTATTAAAAAACTCTTTTCCCACGATATTGCGTGCTCTTCTATTGAATTCCGAGGCAGTACTTTTGAGAGGGTTTTTAGTTAGTTTTTCATAAGTCCTGATATCATTTAAAAGATCAAAGGCTTTGCTTTCATATTCTAACTGATTGAGAATAACTATTTTCCCTCCCTTATCAGCACGGGAAATGACGACATCTTTACGATTCGTGAGACTGTCTACCGCTAACTTATAACGCTTAGGCAAACCACATTCATCCTTAAAACAATCCACTATGCC
>NW_027467684.1:40000-52500 GCF_046742065.1 Oratosquilla oratoria | reverse complement strand
GTTCTCTCTGCACTTAAAAAAATTCAATGTGCTAAACATTATAAAATCAAAAGAGCCTCTATCCTCATATGTTGTTTACTCTGCCAAAGCTGCCAGTAGTTGTCCCCTCCAAACATGTAAGGTACACTTAGATATATTTTCAGCCATTTCTGTATTCCAGGCAAACATAATGTGGTAGAAATATTCAAAAGTGCTTTGTGTTTCATTTGTGCCACATTTCAAACACAATATGAGCTTGAAGCAAGCGAATACTGTTATATCTGTGTTCTAAGCAAATATGATATGACAGAAATGCTCCAAAATACTTCTGTGGTTCTATAATGTGTCACATATCAATCAAGCTATGAGCATGGGATAAATGCATACCGCATTTATGATAAGGAATTTTTCACATACATACTTGTAGTCCTTAAGCGACTTCGTTAAGCGAAAGAAAACTACATTGAACACATTGTATAGATGAAGGCACCACTGCTACCGTCCTTATTATTTCAGCTGAGGGAAACCTTTCCCCCTTCCCTTTCGTGGTGTTTAGTTTCCCGTCTGTGACGAGGGGGTGAGGGGCGTGGCTGCGGACCTTCTCTGCATTTTGCACCGCACCCATGTCACCGTCATTATTCAGAAGTGGCTCCCACCTACCCAGTCACGTTATATACACACTCGGAAGGGAATAGCGTTTCTATTTTCTGCGGAATACCTTGGCATAAAACCATGGGTAAAAGTAGTGTCTTCATATATGTAATGTGACTTATTTCAATACCATTTCTAGCTCCCAGACCCAGTCACGTTACATACACACTCAGAAGGGAATAGCGTTTCTATTTTCTGCGGAATACCTTGGCATAAAACTAAGGGTAAAAGTAGTGTCTTCATATATATAATGTGACTTATTTCAATACCATTTCTAGCTCCCGGGGAATACTACGGACCCAGTCACGTTACATACATACTCGGAAGGGAATAGCGTTTATATTTTCTGCGGAATACCTTGGCATAAAACCATGGGTAAAAGTAGTGTCTTCATATATATAATGTGACTTATTTCAATACCATTTCTAGCTCCCGGGGAATACTACGGACCCAGTCACGTTACATACACACTCGGAAGGGAATAGCGTTTCTATTTTCTGCGGAATATCTGGGCATAAAACCATGGGAAAAAAGTAGTATCTTCATATATATAATGTGACTTATTTCAATACCATTTCTAGCTCCCGGGGAATACTACGGACCCAGTCACGTTACATACACACTCGGAAGGGAATAGCGTTTCTATTTTCTGCGGAATATCTTGGCATAAAACTAAGGGTAAAAGTAGTGTCTTCATATATATAATGTGACTTATTTCAATACCATTTCTAGCTCCCGGGGAATACTACGGACCCAGTCACGTTACTTACACACTCGGAAGGGAATAGCGTTTCTATTTTCTGCGGAATACTGTGGAATAAAACCATGGGTAAAAGTAGTGTCTTCATATATGTAATGTGACTTATTTCAATACCATTTCTAGCTCCCGGACCCAGTCACGTTACATACACACTCGGAAGGGAATAGTGTTTCTATTTTCTGCGGAATACCTTGGCATAAAACTAAGGGTAAAAGTAGTGTCTTCATATATAATGTGACTTATTTCAATACCATTTCTAGCTCCCGGGGAATACTACGGACCCAGTCACGTTACTTACACACTCGGAAGGGAATAGCGTTTCTATTTTCTGCGGAATACTGTGGAATAAAACCATGGGTAAAAGTAGTGTCATCGTATATATAATGTGACTTATTTCAATAGCCTTTCTAATTTCCGGGGAATAATACAGCCCAAAACCACGAGTAAAAGGAATGTCATCCTATATCCATTTGAAGAATTTATTCTAGCTCCCATGAAAAGATTTGATTTTTCTTAAAGAATGGTTACTAATTACAAGGCATCTAACCATCTGGTCTTCGCATTTTTATTTCAAAATAACAAGTGATTTTATTCACCTTAGAAGCTACCACAATAGTTGAGACTATCTTGAACCACTCTATCGCTCTGATAAAACATGTTTAAATTTTTATCCCAACTAAAAATGACGATTTCCGTCCAAATTTGGAAACAGTTTCACAGAATTTTTTTATTAAAAAGACCTTTTCAGAACAGGGTAAGTGGGGTTTTGCTTTGACCTTTTATGTGCCGGTATATATATATGTATATATATATATATATATATATATATATATATATATATATATATATATATACAATACTCATAAAACCATGAAATGACAAAGGCGTTAGAACAGGAAAATATTAAATTAATTATCAAATGAACAAATAAACAAATAAAAAATATAATGATCAAACAAATGTATAAAAAAAGACGGATAATGTTGATAGAACTCTTGTATAGGTCTGTCATCACTAATCGTTGTTCTTATTGCTCTCATCATCATTGTCACTACCGTCACTTTTATATTATTTTTGCCAAGGTCCTACAGTGGTATGAAAGGAGCTTTTCCTAAGAGAGGCCTTCAAGACCTTGTCAACAAGTGTACCTTTGTTGTTGATATCCAGCAATAAAAGGTCACTTAGCTCATCTTGGAGACCGTTTACGCTAAAAGACGCGGAGAATTTTGATTCTTTGGTTCTTCAAAAATGGCGTCATTGCATATCCTGTAATGGGTTTCAAGAATGTCTTTATTCCTTCAAATTTTTATCATTTATAAGGGAGTAGGGAAATGACAAGATAATCTCCTTTGACCGCGATGCAATATATATATATATATATATATATATATACTGTATATATATATAGATACATATATATATACATGTATATATTTATATATATACATATATATATATACATATATATGCATGTATATATCTATGTATATATATATATTTATATACATATATACATATATATGTATAAATATATATGCATGTTTTATATATATATATGTATATATATATATATATATATATATATATATACGTGTATATGTATATATAGTTCCTGTTTAATAATATTCAGCTGGAGGAAAACCATCTTACCGTGATGAAAATGTTAACTAATGAGACGATGGTTGATATTTCACACACATAATATATATATATATATATATATATATATATATATATATATATATATATATATATATATATATTTCTATATATAAATTTATATATTTTTATATATATATATATATATATATATATACATATACTGTACATATACATATACATATATTTGAAGGAAAATTTTTATTTGGAAATAGTATCATCCAGTGAAGCATTGTCTACCAAGAAAAATATAATTGACTCCTAGAATAAAAGTACAACGTAAAATGAAAGGTCGTGACAAAGATACAGATTCGATGAAGGCACAAAACTAATATGAGTTAAGGAGGTTAGCAGAGGAACTGATGAATTTTGAGTGGAGATTAGTCTGGATAACCCTACTCCGTAAGGGTTTTACAATAGTTCTACGAATGGAGACGTAGTTTCCAAACGGTAAAGAACGATACGTAACTGCGATCAATAGGTATATCACATAAGTATCTAAAGTATTGACTACAAGAAACTTGTGAAGTCAATAGGAAGTAATGTTGACAGCAAAATATGGCGGAAGGGTAAATCACGAACTTAGTCTATTTAGGCTCTTTTTTTCTGTTCAACAAAATCATGTCGAGGCCGTACAAATGGATACGCATAAAAACAACGAAAGATTTTGATTCAAGTCTTTTTACTAAAAGAAAATTAAATAAATAGAAAAATACATAAATAAGTGCATAGGTAGATACATGAGTACATGAATAAATATATACATACTTAAACAAATAAATAAATATATAAATAAATCAAATGATAAATAAACAAATGAATATACAAATAAATAAATAAATATACAGACAAAATAAGTTTAGAAATAAGCTTATCAACAAATAGATAAATTAATAGATAAATGAATATGCATCAAATAGATAAACAGATGAATAAAGTAATCAAATCAAATAATGAATGCATCTTACAGCAACGAGAATTCTCATTCAAATCATAAAACACAGATAGGAGAGTTCAACTAATTCCTGTCAAATTTTGGCTTTCACCATCGACTAATCGCAGTGAAAACAAAAGTAGGATAACAAAGATATTAGGAATTCTCACAGAGAACATGGAAAGATTTATACCTTGATGGAGCTTCCTGTACCAATCAATCTTTGAGAGCAAGGGCACCGACAATACCTTCCTGCATTTATCATTCCCCTTCAAGTCAGGGGGAGCAGCATCGGCTCCCGGTCAGACGCCCTGTCCATTCCTATCGTCTCTTGACAGATGCGGTTCATCCGATGTTAGTATTTTGTGAGTGAACAGAAAAGTAAAGAATGAGCGAGTGAGTTCATATGTTATAAAATATTTGTGTTACTTGATATTCTCTTTTGCATACGAGTTATATTACAAAGGGTTACAAAGGCGAAGCATGCCGACTGGAGACCTTTTGGTCCATATCTAGGTCGGATGCGAAAAAAAAAATAATGATAAATTAGTAAATAAAAACTATAATAAAAACAAATAAAAAAAACATAAATAAATGCATAGGTATAGTTAAATAATAAACACACAGGTAAATAGTAAATAATAATAAATTGACATCTAACTAATGATAAATGAAAATCAAACAGACAAATGATAACAAACAAAAACAGAAACATGATCTTAATTATTTTCCTTGTATAATAGAATGTTGCACTGTTTTGATGGCTTGATTTCAGGCGAAAGATAAGTTAGGAAATAATTAGAAAAATGAAAATTACCTTCATGAAGATATTTCGTCTGGAAGTATCTGCCAACTCTCTTGGGATTAAACAAAGACTAAACAGAGCAATTTATGGTCAGAAGGACACCATAGCTGACCAGAATGGATATCGAAAAACCATTTGTTTCCCAAAGACCCTAATGTATTTTTCAGACTTCGTAAGGTGTACAACCTTCTTACCTCTTTACAATCGTCTATGACGATATTGACATTTATATTGACTCTTTTAACCACACATGATTTACCCTGTTACTCACTTACCCACACAGAATACAGATGCTTCTACGTTGGATAACATAGAAGTATCTGTATTCTGTCAGAGATAAGAGCTTTTATACTTTATTTATAATTTATTTTATATTATTTGTTTTTGTTTTGTTATCATTTGCCTGTCTGATTTTCATTTGTTATTAGTTATATATCAATTTATTATTATTTACTATTTACCTGTTTTTTATTATTTAACTATACCTAGGCATTTATTTATGTATTTTATTTGCTATTTACATTATTATAGTTTTTATTTATTATTTTATTATAATTATGATTTTTTCGCATCCGACCTAGATATGGACCAAAAGGTCTCCTGTCGGCATGCTCTGCCTTTGTAATCCTTTGTACTTGGGGACAATATCACCACTAAGAGATGGAGGTACAGGGGTTGGTATTGGAGAAATTTGCTATAATTCTCACTTTTCATTTTATCGTGTAATAATACAGGCCTGTGTTTTTATTTTAATCTTCTGTTGTGATGTTTTTCTTTAACTGAATTTAAGAAATCTGGTTATGAAGAATTAAAAATGTATAATGGTTTTGGTCAATTAGCTCAGGTTATTAAGTCACACTGAAGGTTGTTAAAACAATGTTATCATTCAAAATGCTGATTTTCTTTTATAATGAATTAATATCAAAGGTATAAGATAAGATTAATAATGACTAAAAGTTATAATATTGTTTTTATTAACAATGAAAATATGCAGGAATATCTATAAAGCATACACATTTCCATGTATACATACATAAATAAGCTTGTGTGCGTATGTGCGTGTACATAGATTTTCAAAGCTGCACACCTTCCATACGAGCGCTGATCATCTGCTGAAATAACGAAAAACATAACAACACAGCCATACGATTCGTTGCCTGAGGTCATTGAATGTATATCTAAACCTTTTTACAGTAACAAATTACTTTTATTTACTTTATTACATCATTAGATAATAGATTTGTGTAACTTAAAAAAATACTTTGTTATTTGTGTAAAAGTAACTATTCAAAGGACATACGAAAAATTGAAAAAAGATAGCGTAAAATCTAGAAATGATCAAAGAAAACGGATTTGAATTCAGCACGTTGAAAAATACTTGAAATCAGTCAAAAATATTTTAACAACAAATGAGACGCAGTGGAATAGATATATGTTTGTCATTAGGCTTAGTTATTTTCTTTTTTGACATTTGGTCTCAGAAATCAAATAGATTCAAGATAAGAAGATGAGGAGCATACACCAAGAGGTCACTGCTGGAATTCGGAAGGGCATGAAGGGACTCGAACCCACACCTAGGTGAATGTGAGGCCAACACGATTCCAATTACGTCACCAGTGCAAATGGATTCAAGGAGGATTGTAGAATGAAAGCAGAGAGAATTAAAATGAATTAGCATTCGTTTTTAAGAATGAACTATATAAATCTGAGTAGCTCTCAACAGTAGGGATGTCATTAAAGTCCCTAAAATATTAACTATATCAAACTGTTGTCAATACTTTATACGAGGAGTTAGACGAGTTTTTGTATCGTCAAACAATAAATTGTAAATAAGAAAAATATATTTTTGGTTTGACATATTTGTTACCTATTCATCTATATACTTACTTGTTTATTCGTGTTTTTGTATATCTATTTGATTCTATTCATTTATTTACTTATCTGTTTATTTATTTGTTTATTTATTACTTATTCAAAAATCTTTACTTATTATCTATTTATTTGTTTACCGATTTGATAACTTGTTGATCTAGCTATTTTCTAATCTATTTATTCATTATTTGCCTATTCATTCACTTGTTTATTTCTTTATTCATACATTTATCAATTTATTCATTTCTATTTTTACCTGCTTGTATATTTATTCATATATTTGTTTATTATCTATTTTTGTAAACACCTGATGATTTTTATTAGCTTATGTATATAGGACTGTTAATTGATAATGGATGCAAAGGAAAAAAAAAGACATTTATTACCATCCTGTCACGTAACAATACTTACAAGATATTTTCATTAAACAACAGGCACTCTAGGCTAACTAGTTTTGAAAATAACTGGTTTTCTTTCATTTATAGTACACGTGTAGAGCGCCGTAGACGTCTATGAATATCTACCATTTGTAGATTGTCAGAGAATACCTGTTATTACGACGAGAGGCTTCTGGTTTATAGCTGGACTAATTCAGTCTCATTTCACTTTGTGTTTTCTCTATCTGATTCTGGTTATATGATTTTTTGTACACTTGAGCACCATATGGCTTGTTAAATTTTTACGATAGTGGTTGGAAAGTGAAATATTGAATAGATAGGGAGAAGTACATACAGACAAAACTCTTATAGATTTTTTAAAGTTTTTACAAATAGAAATATACATAATACTTTAATTATATTTAAAGATTTTTTTTTTAACCTGAAGGCATGCTCTGGCCCCTGGGACCACTACCTTTGCCCTGTGTATTTGAGAGCCTTGAACAAGAGTCACTTAACACAACAACTTGGGATCGAAATGAGGCCTTCAAGCTCAAGAGGAAGGATTAATATCAAATCCGCCACATGGACACACGATTACTTCACAGTGAATCAAGATAATGTTGACAGCTGATGCACTGTGCAGTGAATAAATCGTCCCTGTGCAGAGACAATGGAAATGGATTGGGTGTCTGCAAAGGAGCTCGCCGCAAATGATCCACTGGATTTGAGGAGGGTGTATGTGGAGTGAATGGGAACCTACACCCTACAGCTTGAGTTATAGGGTGTATGGGCATTCGTATATATTTCTGAAATATATTGTAGTAGCGAAACGTGTAAGAAGGAAACCACATAGAGGGCAGGGGGACGTGGGAGAGGTTAGGTTAGGTTAGGTTAGGTTAGGTTAGTTTAGGTTAGGTTAGGTTAGGTTAGGTTAGGTTTGGTTAGGTTAGGTTAGGTTAGGTTAGGTTAGGTTAGGTTAGGTTAGGTTAGGTTAGGTTAGGTTAGGTTAGGTTAGGTTAGGTTAGGTTAGCAGTCGTAGCGAGTCCTGGAACAGTATGAGAGAGTAGAGGACTTGAAATGGTTGATTGATCGATTGAGTGAGTGTGTGTAGCCTCAATTCTCTTTGGCATCGTTATGTAAATATGTAACATTTCAAGATGATTATGCTATCCTGTCACATCCGAAATGTTATTACTTATTGCGTTAGAGAAAGAGAAAGCTCCTTACTGCAAAGGGATTTGAATATCATATGTTTAATCTAAACTATTACATAGGAACGATCCAGTGTATACAGAACTATTTTTCATCCTATCCTGATTTTTTTTTTTATGAAATTTTATATTACGGATAATGATTGAAGGAGAGTATGGAAGCTGAACGAAGGAAAATTAAATGTACTTTGAAAAGGAGAATAGAAAACTTACGAGAAGCAAGTAGTGTTAAGACGTCATCCTCGCCCTACATAGTCGAATTGCTAGGGCAAATGGCATTCATCAGTAACTAAAAGTAAAAGGAGCACAAAGGGGAAATTCAATTTTGTTTTGTTTACATTCATACTGGTGAAGAATCTTCCAATCATGGATGAAAGATTCGTCGATTAGAATGACCTGAAGAATGGAGAAGGAATAGAGTATGCAGTCAATGATTTCTGTGCAGCTTTTCATTTTCCATCGTTTCTTCTTCTACTTCTTTTCTTCTTCTTCTTTACATTTAGATTCTTATCTACTCATTTTACAAAGGATTATAGAGGAGGAGCATGCTGACAGGAGACCTTTTGGTCCATAACTAGGTCGGATGTGAAAAATATAATAATGATAAATAAATAAATATATAAACAAATAAAAGTTATAATAATAGAGATAATAACAAATAAAATAGATGAATAAATAAATAGGTAAAGTTAAATAATAAACAAACAGGTAAATAATGAATAATGATAAATTGGCATAAATAATGATAAATGATAATCAAGCAAATAATAATAAACAAAAAGACAAATAATAACAAACGGCCCTGAGTTTGTGTATTAATTACTGGTCAATCGGATGAACAAAAGAAAAGAAAAAGAAAATCGTAGCCATGTCTGTAAAGTACACTTACTTTACTTACTGTAATATTAAGTTGTGTGGACATCAACGATTCTGTAGGACTTGATTTTTTATTGAATATTATCATTTGATATTAACATTTTATTTATTCATATACAGTGTTATCACAATAAAAAAGAGACTAGTGTTTTATTGAGAATATAAAATGCTGAAAGACCTTTTCTTTAGCTCTATCGTATAATGACAATACCTCATGAAATTAGGTCATCATTTTTCTTATGTGCATCTTTAAAAAATATTAATTTAATCCTATTCTAAGACACATTTGCTCGTTTCATAGAAATCCCTCGCTAACCTGCAAGTCTACAAACAAAGAAATTGGTCATTTAAAAAACACTCACTAGCAATGAGAAATGGGCCTCATTTGAAGTGACAGCTTTCATATTCGCCCAATACGCTATGCATGCTGGGCAGTTACGTGCCGTAACATGCATTGGTGCTTTAACATCAAATGGTTTTACTTCGCTCTTGTATCGTTACGAGTAAACGAAGTGGCAGAATACGAACCGTCCGTTCTACCAAACGTCAGTTGGTCTCATATGTTTTCTTTCTAAGAACGAGTTTCTTCTTTAGGTTCAGGAAGGGGGTAATGCATTCGTAATGACGTTTTCCTCATACGTCATCTACGCAAATGAGTTTCCTTAGTAGCCACGGGGGTAATGCATTTTTAATGGCAGCTTCTTCAGCATTTGTCGGGTCACGTGGGATATCCTCGGCCACGACCTTCTAATCAAGAGTCTTATGATTCATATTCCTGCTAAGTCTTTGTCTTTGGCTACTTCCGTCGTTGGGGCTTATATATTTCTTTATCATTCTTCCTTATATGTCTTCTTTATTTATTTTCTTTTGACTGGTGTTGTTTTAGGGAAGCTACCCTTACCAAACTGGTAAAAATGAATTAATAATATGCAAAACCTTTGATCTGATTCCTTCATCGTTAAGTCTTACGCAGTTAAATATTATCTTTCCTTTGGTTTTTCTCTTTATTTTGCGCAAATTAGCTTTACCAACGTGTTAAAAAGTCAATAATCAAACCTACTTTTTATGTATATATTGCGCTTGGACCTAGGAACCTTTACATATTGAGACTTTTTTTTTTTAATCTAACATCACGTCGTATCCTTTGATAAGATATTTGCTAATTGATTCAGTCAAATCTACTGCTGTTACTCGCCTTGCATGATAATTTGTTAATATAGACAGAATTTTTGTTTTCTTCTAGATTCTCTCTTCCTGTACCCTAACAATTGCCAAGCGTATTATCAACCATATCTTAGGACATATCTACGTGGAAGATCATGCATTTATCATTTGTACTACAAAATCTACATTGTTCACTTTGCAGACGGTTTGTACTCATGCCTATTGTAAAAGTTACTCAGTAATGCATGATGCTTTATTTAGCTCCTCGAGTACTCTTGCGAGCACTCAGACTAGACATGTATTGTCAATATAGTAATTAAGCTACTGTTGAGTGCCAAAGTAAATACCATCCATATATTCAGACTATTTTTTTCCAACTCTTTTCCTCTAGTAAACGTGTTGCCTGTTTCAGAGCACACACCAACATAAACAAATAAAACTAATCCAACCACGCCACGCCAGTCCCCACAGTCTCTATGAATCATCCTTCCCACTCCAAACAACTCTCGACAGGGTCTATCAACTTGCCTTGTCATGAATTCTGAGGGCGGCGTCCCCTTCTTCGTCTCCTCCATCGAGGTGTGTATTATGGAAACAACCCTGTGAGTAAGATCAACATCATGGAAACGTGTCACACGCCCATATAGCCCAATTATGCTGATAACCATCCTAGACGGACTCTCATAGTATAGTCTCTGATCTGATACGAAGTCATTCCAATGATACCCCATGATTCTCCTAAGGCACTTAGTACCAAAATTATCGAGACACCTCTTTAAGTTAGCATTCATTCCCCATATTTCACGGCCGTACAGTATGACAATGAGCACAAGTGATCAGTATTTGACTTACCTGGCGTGAATCCAGAGTGTTCAGACCTTTGAAACTTTAGCTGATGTGAACGAACTCTTTCGCTTTCCAGAAAGGGAAGACCAGACCTTTTTTTCCACTCAAAGGGAATGCTTCCGGACTGCTAGGCACCAGACAGTACCGCATGCAACCCACGGATCATGGCCTCACCTCCAGCTTTCAGTAATAGCACTGACGTTGCATATGCCAGCTGCATTTCCACCCTTCACCTTACAGCCTCATTGACCTCCCACCGCTTCACCATATAACGACCCATCTCCTCATCCACTCAATATATGGACGAAATATAAAAGCCTTATATAGAACAATTTATCCTCTATGGCTTGATATTTCCCCACAAAACATTCTTCCTTCTTGCCACAGTTATCAAAGGGAATATATAACTTGCTTTCACGGAAGCTCGTTGTATCCATCTACGTCCTTCCATCAAGGAACACAAACCATTTGGTCATCATTACTCACAAGCTGTTGCAACACACATTGCAACACAGAGTTTATTCTTTAATTCTTAGTCTCCGAAGCGGGACTTAATTAACAGAGAAGCGTCTGAGATATTTTAAAGAATGTTAACGAAGGGAGAACTGGGTGATCTATAAAGTGACATGTGGTAATAAATATATTAGATGTATTGAAGATCTATAGTTTACTCACACCGAAGAAAAAATATATGTATATACTTATCTATATCCATAAAATGATATCTACTTATCTTAAACGTAGAACAAGCTCTTAATCTATAAAACTTCTGAATAAAGAAATATAATGAATATATGTATCTACTTAGCTATATCCATAAAAAATATGTACTTATTTTGAACGGAGAAAAAGCTCTTAATCTATAAAAACTGTAAAGAAAGAAATATAATGGACGCAAAGCTTTCTATCTATAAAGAAAATTAACAGAGTATGAATTAAACAGGAGAAACAGTTATACGTCCAAAAGATATTATAGTTTAGTTTATATGAAGTCACATCAAAATAGAGTTTCGGTCTCCAAAGCAAAAGAACTGTAGTCAACAGTGTATTAGCGAAGTCTGTAAAAACATACACTAGAAACAAGTATTTTTTTTTTTGGGGGGGGCAGATCAAGCCAAAGACAAAAAGAAACATATTGTTTTTGGTCGAACCTGTAATTCCTGTTGCGACATTTGAAGTTTTATTTTCTCTTGTTTTATTTCATTGAACTATTTATTTAATATTTATTTATTTATTTATTTATTTATTTATTTATTTATTTTATTTATTTATTTATTTATTTATTCATTTATTCATTTATTTATTTATTTATCTGTTTATATTTATTTATTTATTATTTATCTATTTATTTATTCATTTATTT
>NW_027467684.1:27500-35000 GCF_046742065.1 Oratosquilla oratoria | reverse complement strand
GTGTTTCACTTACGAATTTTTTGCATTGTTCATTGTACGATTCCAATTAACCCCAAATGTTGTTTTTAATGAAAATTAATCCAGTGTTGGTTATACATAATAATTGTAATAACAGTTACATTCGAAAGATTTAATCAAGCAAGAAATTGCAAAATCTCATAGAAAACTATTTTCTTTTTATCGTTCCCAAAATTCGTAAAGAAAGTTAAATTACAACTGAAAAAACATATATTTCTAAAGATGACTTTCATTCAGTTACTTCATCACCAATAAAAAAAAAAATGAAAAGACAAGTCGTAATGAAAAAAAAAAAAAAAAATGCTCTCCTCGGAGAACCCTTTCATTGAATTTCTTGCTCTTCAACATCACCACTCCGGCCAAAACGAATCCACTCCCTCCTCTCGGGCTGTCCACCTTCCTCTTATTGATCCACTGGCTTACCATTCTGTCTCCACCAAGACAAGGCTCTTCCACTTTCTGGGTCCAACTTCTTAATGTGGAGCTTTAGGTGGATTCAATGACACCTCCATCCACCCCCTCCTCCAAGCTCTTTGAACTCTTGAAATGTTCTGTCTGGTATTGTCACTTCGGAAGACCTCAAAATCATTCTTTTCAGTGCAGTTTTCGTTTTCTTTTAATTAGTTTACAAAGAGGCCGAGCGAGTTAGGGCTTCGCTACTTACGACAAAGGTCGAAGTGACGGCAGTTCGAATCTTATCTCCATCGAGTTGAACTAAAGACATGGTTCAACGATTCTACGATACAGTCCTCTATAAGGGGCACCATCTTAGCCTCCTGATAGGTTGAATTCGCGACGTTAAACCGACTCATCAATCGTTTACAAAAGAAGAACATAACGACAGAAGACCTTTTGGTCCATAACTAGGTCGGATGCAAAGAATAGATAGTTAAAACGAGGAAGTGAAATAAACAAGCCGACCAAACAGTTGATAGGTATTATAGCTGCCCTCTGTTCGACTTGTTCACAGGACTACGAAAACTTAAGCAAATGTTTGTCTTTCATCATATATATAATCAGTTGCATTATTTTGATGCAAACAGAGGAAATATGTTCTATGATAAACAAAACTATGTGTATGTAAAGGCAAACTTTTGGAAATCATCACACGAAATAATCACAGGTATCTGTTGTTTTCGGAGAGAGCATGCGCGTGACAGACCAGGGAGCCTGTAGCTAAAGGACCATTTACACGGTCTAATAGTTTGACAAATCCAGTTTGTCAGACAAGTGTTTGAAGTGATGTTTGACCGTGTGAATGGGGTATTTGGTCGTCAAAAACGTTTTTGGAACGTGTTTTACAACCAAATAACCAAATAACACGGTAAAACATCACATCAAACACTTGTTTGAAAAACCGGGTTTGTCAAACTGTTAGACCATGTAAATGGCCGTTAAGATCGCATTTGTCAGACCAAGTCGCAGGGCATTGGAAATGATAGTCACCGTGGACCAATTTTTGATGAAAATGAGAATAGGAGAGGGCGACACAATAATGAGCTGAGGGAAATAACTAAACAAGGGAAAATAACAGATGTTATAGGTAAAACAAAATTGAGATGGGCTGGGCATGTGGCGCGTATGGAGGACCATAGAATTCCAAAACGAGCTATGATGGGTAGAATGCCTAGAAGAAGACCCAGAGGGAGACCTCGAATGAGATAGATAGATGGAGTGGATGCGGAGATGGACAGAAGAGGAATAAATAAAATGACGTGGATGGAAGCAGCATAGGACCGAAGGGTATGGAGAGGATTACTGTTAGCGGACCAGAATCTACACGAGGTTCAAGATCCAACGGAGTGAGTGAGTGTTACCCAGTATGCACGTGGACACCAAACATGATATGACTGCTATCAATCAACTGTGAAAATATTCTTCTTTTCTATGGGATCACCCAATAAAGAGGTACGTAATTACGAGAATATTGACAAATTAGTTAGTGGAGGAAGATATATATGTGGAAGAACTAATTCAGACGTCAAAATACACAAACACATAGGAATAGACACACCATACGTTTCATCTTGAGGTGATAAACATAACATCATAATTCTGTGAAATGGGTTTTGATTCGTTGGCCAAAAATTTACAAAGAAGAGACAAGTATGCATAACTCTACTATTATTTTACATATATTTAAGCAATCCTTTCTCCATTTTCATAGCAAATGTGCTTGTGAAATATTAATCGAGCACAGATCAGCATAGTCAGTTGAATTCCTATTTTTTGTTAGCATAAAACGTATGTATTTGAAAATAGATCATGAAGAACTATGATGACGATTTAGTATTTCTATAACTAAAGGAAATAATATGATACTAAGAACTTCAGACCTTTAATAAGCGTTTACTAGACGATCTTCGAATGAAGGACATCGCAGAAGATTTTTTTTCCCCAACATTCATTTCCAAAGCCAATTACTGGTCTTATCTTCACTCCGAAGGACAGAAACCAACCTACAAAATGGATTAAATCTCTCTCTCTCTCTCTCTCTCTCTCTCTCTCTCCTCTCTCTCTCTCTCTCTCTCTCTCTCTCTCTCTCTCTCTCTCTCTCTCTCTCTCTCTCACTCTCTCTCTCTCTCTCTCTCTCTCCTCTCTCTCTCTCTCTCTCTCTCTCTCTCTCTCTCTCTCTCTCTCTCTCTCTCTCTCTCTCTCTCTCTCTCTCTCTCTCTCTCTCTCTCTCTCTCTCTCTCTCTCTCTCTCTCTCTCTCTCTCTCTCTCTCTCTCTCTCTCTCTCTCTCTCTCTCTCTCCCTCTCTCTCTCTCTCTCTCTCTCTCTCTCTCTCTCTCTCTCTCTCTCTCTCTCTCTCTCTCTCTCTCTCTCTCTCTCTCTCTCTCTCTCTCTCTCTCTCTCTCTCTCTCTCTCTCTCTCTCTCTCTCTCTCTCTCTCTCTTCCTATCTCTCTCTCTCTCTCTCTCTCTGCCTCTCTGAGAGAGAGTAACAACCAGTGACTGACCTTACCTCCCCTATTCGTCCTGCTAGCCAGTGACAGAAAAAATAAATGAAATTCGTATAACACTTTTTTTTTTTAAGATATATGGGAGAGCCTGTTGGTCGTTGCTGACTGTTCTGGACCTGGAGTCTCCTGTCAAAGAACCTGAGGTAACAATTGATTGATATTTACAAATTTGTATAGTGTATGACTATGACATACAGAATAGCGAATATGTTCGATAACACAACCGATGTTTCAACGGATATATTTGCAAAATACATAAATAAATAATGCAGAAATAAATGAAAAAACTAATGGTACGCGCAAGCATATATACCTAAACACATATTCACACACACACACACACACACACACACACACACACACACACACACACACACACACACACACACACACACACACACACACACACACACACACACACACACACACACACACACACACACACACACACACACACACACACATACACACACACACACACACACACACACACACACACACACACACATACACACACACACACACACACACACACACACACACACACACACACACACACACACACACACACACACACACACACACACACAAACAAACACACACACACGAACACTTTCCCTCTATGTTATGATTATTTAGCAAAGAAGTTAACGATATCTCAAATTTCCTCTTATGTATGATGATATCATTTACAGACGTGATTCTCCCAATAGATGATTTTATTCAGATTAAGTATTGGCTCCAAGTCAAAGGAGTTACTATGGACTGGCCAATAGGAAAGCAGTAGGACTTATATCGATCCTGTAGTCAAGGAATAGGATACAAGTCGCTTCGATCAATATCATTCCTGCAACTCTGCCTACGAAGGTGGAGAGCCATAACAGATTATCTGACAAGATTAGGACAAATCATCTGGAAAACTAGTGTTGAAATGGCTTCCCGGAATATTCCTATTCTTCCCATTGAGGAAAAATCAAAACCTCTCAGAGAATTACGAGAATTGAGATATAAAAGTCCTGATATATAAGTCGGCAATATTCTCAGTATACTTTCCAGCGTTAGAATATTATGATATAACATAGTGTGTTTATACAACTGGACGCAATGTCTCACATTATGGTGTCTATGTCTGGAAATATTAAGCTATGTCTTACTATCTCCCCCCACCCATCTTTTCTCCTACATCAATTGACAAATAAAAACCTCCAGCGTTAGTCAGAATTTTTTTTCTTATGTGTGCCATCACATAGGATGTAGTTTCTAAGCTATGATGACAGTCACTTAGCTGAATGGATTCGTCTGCTGTTACCCCTTTTCCCCTCTTTGTATATATATATATATATATATATATATATATATATATATATATGATGAAGATGGAAAAAGAAGTCACTGGTCTAGTTCCTAGTTTCTGAGTTTATTCCTGACCAGTTTCGCTCTATGCTTCCTCTGAAGAAGCATAGAGTGAAACCGATCTGGAATAAACTCAGAAACTTAGAACTAGGCCCATGACTTCTTTTTCCGCCTTCATCAACTTGTTATATATATGTATGTATACATATATACATACAATGGTCAAAATACATGGTCTTATATATTGACATGAGGTGAGTCCCTTCATTCTTCATTTATAGGATACTGCACAACTAAACTTTCAAGAAGAATCAGCCTACAGAATGGCACAACAAAGACACAGACAGAATTTCACCACAACACTACTTTCACCAGACAGGCCATGGTCGAAAACACTAGAACCATAGGACAAGCACAAGATATAAGAAGACTGCAGATTCTCGAAGCCCTCTACAATCCGAGAGAAAATGCCTTCAATGAATCTCTAAACACATTTCAAGGTCATTTCGTATGCTCGCCAAGATATGTTCTCCTCCAAGCCTCCTGCGCGACTGATGACCTCACATGCCCGGCACCTTGTTCAACGTTCCTGATTGGCAGGCACTCGTACGGCCGCGTATCTATCTCATTGATTTAATCCATTACCCTCTTCCCTATTGGTTATCTATTTACTTCCTATTCTCATAGTATGTTAGTATATAAGACCATGTATTTCGACCACTGTCCTTACTTTTGAAAGCGGACACAGTTTACGAAACGTCAAGCCCCACTAAACTCCACTCTTCATCTTCCTGAGCTTGAATTATGTCCTTCGGACTAGCGACCTTACCTACAGAAGCCAAGTCTATAGTTAGACGTCTTGAAAATATCCACAAGAAGATCATCAATGTATCTACTGCTATTTTCTTCAATAAAATCTGTCTACAGGAAAATATGCTGACGAAATATACAAACATATATATACATATATATAGATATATATATATATATGCATATATATACATATATATCTGTATATATATCTGTATATATATATATATGTGTGTGTGTGTGTGTGTGTGTGTGTGTGTGTGTGTGTGTGTGTGTGTATGTGTGTGTGTGTGTGTGTGTGTGTGTGTGTGTGTGTGTGTGTGTGTGTGTGTGTGTGTGTGTGTGTTTGTGTGTGTGTGTATATATATGTATATATATATATATATATATATATATATATACATGTGTGTATATGTATAGGATTTTTTTTAGTTATAACACTAGAACTATAGAGAGTTTGTCTAAGCAGGCTAGGCTGTGGTCATCACACAACTCTCAGAACATACAAACACAAGCTAAGCAATACGACAAACATGTGTCCACTCTGCCAGGCTAGCTTAATTAAATGCAGCCACGTTCGGATATGTAGGCTGTTCAACGCGAAATTGTTGACAAAGATTGAGACGTTGGGAAACTACATTCCATGCAGACTGTTCATCAATGGCAATTTGCAGACATAGGAAAAATGTTTAAATCAATCGTTTTCATAGTTAATTACTGAGTCATAACAGCCAAATGGCATCCACGGCTACCTGACAACGAAAACACCAAGATAAAGAACAGAACATGAACAATAACAGTAACAAGGACAAGGACAAGGACAAGGACAAGGACAAGGACAAGAAAAAACAAACAAGGACAAGGACAAGGACAAATACAAGGACAAAGACAAGGATCAGAACAATAAAAAGAGTAATAACAAGGACAAGAAGAAGAAAAACAACAAGAACAAAAACAAAAATAAATAATGAGAAAGAAAAGGAGAAGGAGAACGAAAACGAGAACAAGAACGAGAGCGAGAACGTGAACGAAACGAGAACAAGAACGAGAACTAGAACGAGAACTAGAACGAGAACGAGAGCAAGAACGAGAACGAAATAGGAACAAGAACATGAAGAAAAACAAGAACAATAATAAGAACAACAACAACAAACAAAAAACAACAACTATAACATCGAGAACAAGAACTACAAGAACTAGAACAAGAACAACCCGGAATCATTTCTCTGCCAGATAGATTTGTCTACTTTGACCCACAACAGAAAGAAATTAGTTTGTCGTGTTGAGTAATTAAATTGAGCAGAAGTTTGGTGCTTCGAGTCGAAATTTCTAACTAGACGGAGGCAGAATGGTCCTAATTTAGATGATGACGTATTAAATAACAGTTCTAGGAAAAGACTTCGGCTCAGAAGTTGAGGAAGTAAGATATGTCGTCTCCCAGGCGTCAAGTAAAAAGGTGGAGGAATGTCAGAGGAAAATGTCGGTTGACTCTTGAGGGAAAGATTTGATGCAAAGCCATACGTAAACGACGCGATCAGTGTCTGAATCTCTTCGGGGTCGTGACGTGAATGAAAAATGGCCACATTTGATATTTCTAAATTATTATCAAGTATTCTATCCAGGATGCTCACTAGCCGAGTGGGTTAGGGCGTTGCCACTTGCGGCGAAGGCTGTGGTGACGGTTCGAACCCTACCACAAGGGAGGGAGGTCATCTAAGGGCATGGTTCATTAAAATCCATACTATAAAGCCCTCTGCAAGGGGCAACGTCCTAGACATCTGATAGGAGAAATTTATAACGTTCAACCAAATCATCGTCATTATCATTTTACCAAATGGGAATAGCAATTTATCCAACAACGACATTCGTTATGCCTGATACGCTTTTTCCAGTCATCATTTATCTGTATACAACTACCAAAATCAGACTGATATTGAAATGAGATACTCAAAAATATTGAGCAATTAATATATGAATATTTAAGAAAACTAATAATCCAGAGAAAGAACCTTAAAAATATCTGCAAAATGATTGCTGTGCATTATAGATTTCTATAGAAATTTAACCCATTGCTACAAAGTACACATTAGTTTATTCTGAGAGTGTTAATTTGGTTTCCATAATTATAACAAATAAGTACTGATAATGGAAACAACATGAATACACATAACACTTCCCATTGATTAGAATAGCCTGGCGACAGCCAGATAAAGTATCAATTCATTAGTGCAACAGCTAATAAAACTAAGAGTGTTACTTAGGTTTCCATAATTATAACAAATAAGTACTGACAATGGAAACAGCATGGATATACATAACACTTCCCATTGATTAGAATAGCCTAGCGGCAGCCAGATA
>NW_027467684.1:10000-12500 GCF_046742065.1 Oratosquilla oratoria | reverse complement strand
AGAGAGTAGAGAGAAGAGAGAGAGGGAGAGAGGAGAGTGGAGAGCAAGAGCAAGGAAGAGAGAGAGAGATAGAGAGCGAGAGAGGGAGAGAAGAGACGGAGGCTGAGAGAGTAGAGGAGAGCAGAGAGAGAGGGATGAGCTGAAAGAGAGTACGGAGAGAGAGAGAGACGAGTGAGAGAGAGAAGCGGAGAGAGAGAGAGGAGAAGATAAGAGAGAGAGAGAGAGAGAGGAGAGAGAGAGCGAAGGAGGAGAGAGAGGACGAGGGAGGGATGAAGAGACGAGAGCGAGAGCGAGAGAGGGAGGGAAGAGGAGAGAGAGAGAGATAGAGAGAGAGAGAGAGAGAGACGAGAGAGGGAGAGAGAGAGAGAGAGAGAGGAGAGATGCGGGAGAGAGAGAGAGGAGAGAGGGAGGGAGAGTGAGAGAGAGGAGAGAGAGAGAGAGAGAGAGGGAGCGGAGAGAGAGAGAGAGAGAGAGAGAGAGGGATGAGCGAGAGAAGGGAGAGAGAGAGTGTGAGAGAGAGAGAGAGAGTGAGAGAGGGAGGGAGAGAGAGGTGAGAGAGAGAGAGAGAGAGAGAGAGAGGAGAGAGAGAGGAGAGAGAGACAGGGTGAGGGAGGAGGGAGGAGAGAAGCGAGGGAGAGGGAGAGGGGGAGGGAGAGAGCGAGAGAGGGAGAGAGAGAGAGAGAGAGAGAGGGCGAGGGGGAGGAGGAGAGAGAGAGTGAGAGAGAGGAGGAGAGAGAGGAGCTGAGAGAGAGAGAGAGAGAGAGAGAGAGAGAGAGAGAGAGAGAGAGAGAGAGAGAGAGAGAGAGAGAGAGAGAATGATAAGTATCCTTATTTTATCAAAGTACATAAACTCCTGTTAATTCTACATTGTATTAGAGAGTTATTTTGGTTAATAACAAAATATTTGATTCAGGTGAAAGTGAACTACAGTGTAGTAACCTTAAAAAAAATGTATTAAACTTTCATCAGCTATATAGTGCCTGCGGGTGGAATGGTTTCAAAAAAAAAAAAAAAAAAATGAAAATAAATTCCATTAGGGCAGAAAAATCCCTCCCTCCCCTGTTGTAGGTCTGACCTCATCAAAAGGGAGGGGGCCTAGAGAAATGTAATGGAACAAAAAGGGCACCTATCAAAGATCATTACTTTTTTCAATATAAAGACTATGACCAGAGTGATGTATTGGTGTGCAAGATTTACAGGCTCAATTAGTTTTTCTCTATATGCTGAATAAAAAACCATCAATCGTAAGCTCAAATATTTTTATATTGGATTATGGTTTTCATTTGTTTGTAGGACGTTCATCACCTAGGTTCATCGATATGGTTATTTTTTTTTTTCTTTTCTTTTTTTTTTTCAAGAGGTATCTTTCTTTCTTCTTGGGGTGTTATCGCTTTTATTTCTTGTCTTTCCTTTTTTCTTTTTTTTATTTTCTTTCCTTTCCTTACATTTCTTTTTCTTTCTTTCTCTCTTTTTTTTTCTTTCTTTCTTTTTTTTTCTTCTTTCTTTCTTCTTTCTTTCTTTTCTTTCTTTTTTTTTCTTTCTTTCTTTTTTTCCTTTCTTTTTTCTTTCTTCCTTTATTTCTTTCTTTTGTCTTTCTTCCTTTCTTTCTTTCTTTCTTTTCTTTCTTTTTTCTTTCTTTCTTCCTTTCTTTCTTCCCTCCCTTCTTTCCTTTTCTTTCTTTCCCTCCTTTCTTTCTTTCTTTCTTTTCTTCCTTCCTCCTTTCTTTCTTTTTTTTTTCTTTTTTTTTCTTTTTTTCTTTTTTCTTTCTTATTTTCTTGTTCTTTTCTTTCTTTATTTCTTTCTTCTTTCTTTCTGTTTTGTCTATCAAATTCATTTTAATATTCTTTTTGTTTAGATTGCAAAATATCATTATACAATTCATTTGCCATATTCTTCACACATTCCAAAGCCAAATGAAAAAAGAAAAACACTTCTTACACCCGGAAGCCGCCCTCTTAACATCAACCCAAACCTTCAAAGATAATTCTATCATTACTACGAACTGAGCTCACAAAAACGAGCCGTTCCCTTTCATTAGAACATAAGTTATTTTCGGTCCGGATATTCTTTTCGTTCAGCGACCGTTGTTGCCACACCTTCAAGCGTGACTTTTGGCCTCTACTTTATCTACACATCACCCTCTCACGCGAATGCTTTAGGTTTTTTCTGATAACCCTCTCCCCTCCCCCTCCCCTCCTCCTCCCCCACACTCCCCCCCCCCCCAAACCTCTCAAGCGTGTCTGCCTTCTTGTTAATCTTCAGTGTTGTATGTGACACACAGAACATTTGCTGTTGCAGTTCGAAAGAGATTCAAGAGAAAACTTGAGGCTCCCCTCACCAACGTGCAATGCAGTCTCTTGAAGGCCTCAACCAATGCCAAGAACTTTTATATATATACATGTTTTGTTCTTAATGTTTTTTCCACACCAATTGGTATGGGTTCTATTTGTTACCCGGACAACTCATTCTGCATTGGAGGTGTCCTTTACACACACACACA
>NW_027467684.1:0-2500 GCF_046742065.1 Oratosquilla oratoria | reverse complement strand
GAGGAAAAGATCTTTTCAGAAGGGGAGGAATAGGGGATGTTTTTTACATAATTAATTCATACTTCCATTATATATTATTTGTTTATTTTTTATTATTAATATATCTTTATATTATTATATATATATATATATATCTATATATAATTTATCATATTTTACACCCAAAAAGGTTATACCCATCCACCCTTGTAAGTGGTGTTATGCTGGAATTATGTACACACACACACACACACACACACACACAACCACACCACACACCACCACACACATCCCCACCACACACACACCACCACCCCAAAACCCACCACCAACCACCACCACAAACCACCCACCCCAACACCCACACACACCACACACCTCACGAGCACACACCCACACACCTACACCCAACAACACCCCAACACCCACACCCAACACACACACACACACCCCACACACACACACACCACCAACACCATTACATACACCACACCCACACCTTCACAACACACAACACCCACCACAACCACCCAGGGACCACACCACACCACCACAAAAATCACCACACACACCACACACACCCACCACACACCGCACCACACTATACACCACACCACAACATACACACACACCACCACACACCACACACACACACCACACCACACACAACACCCCAACACACGACACACACACCACCCCAACACAACACCCTCACACTAACCCAACACCCACACACTCCACCACTCCACACACACCACACCACAACCACACAACCGCACACCCACACACAACCAACCACACACCCACACACCCACACATTACACACAACCCCCACACTCACACCACACAACACACAGATCCCACACACACACAACACCATTACACAACACACACACCCACCAACACCAAACACACACACCCCACACGCAACACGACACACACACACACACACAACATTACACAACACACACACACAAACCACACACACACACACATCCACACAACACATTAACACCACCACCACACACCACACAACCACACACACCACACACAAATCACACACACACCACACAAAACACACCCCACACATCGAGAATTTTTTCTCTTTTTGACATTACGCTTTTATCTTTTGGAAATTTTTGGTTTACTAATTTTTTTTACTCCGAGCATTAAAAAGTACCTTGGTTTTAAAGAAAATTCGTGATTATTTTTCTTTATGACAAAAACGGATATGAGTTTTCAACATTCCCTTATATTATTTAAATTGTGGGTTTCTTTATTGGGCCCCACCTTAACCCTATATTGACCATTTTAATTAGCTCCTATTACTTTACACCTTTTCACATTTGCTATTAAAAAAATAATGGATTGATTATGTTTCAACCTTGAAAAAAAAAAAAACCTATGGAGAATAGGAAACGTTATTCTTAAAAAACTGAAGGTACTGGTATTAAGGAATAGCTAAAAGAATATTAGGCGCAGTTTTGGACAGTTGACTTTCAATTACAAATAATTATTATGTATGTATATATATATATCATATTTATATATAATATATAATTATGTGTGTTGTGTGGGTGTGTGTGTTGTGGCTGTTGTGTGTGTGTTGTGGTGGTGTGTGTTGCTTTGTGTAGTGTTTGTGTTTGTGTTGTTTGGTGTTTGTGTGTGATTGTGTGTGTGTGTGTGTGTGGGGTTGTTGTGTGTTGGTGTGTGTGTGTGTGTTTTTTGCGTGGTGTGTTGGTGTGTACGTATATTCGCTGTATTTTTTTCTGTGAAATGTAGTGCTTTTAAATTTAGCTAAAGGTGGGAAATTACAAATATAAAGGAACCTTTTGGAAAGGGATCAAAAATTATTGCTGTAATGGAGATTTCTATTTGTATGGTCTCAACCTTACATTGAAAATTATTATTCCCACTCGTTCATATTCGAGTAAAAATACATAGGATTTTGGAATTAATCTATTATTACACTCAAATAATTCTGAAAATAACCAGTGGCATTTTTTTATAATGGGAAAAATTGTTATTTTTTTTACCAAAAATCGGATCAAAAAACATATTTGCAAATTTGTTAAAAAAAAGGTATCTCTGTTTTTTAATAAAAAAACACGGTTTTCTAAAAAGGGTGGGGGAATTCTAAAAAACAAGTATCACCCATGTCAAGTTAATTGGGGTATTTAGTTTTCCATCATATAAGAACCAAGGGTGATGGACTTTTTGGTCGTAGTTAAAGCAAAAAAACCCATGGGGGCGTGATTTGTTGTTCCTTCACAGAATTTAGATTTAAGGATTGAGGATTGCGCAATAGGAAATGTGTACGCCTGGTCAGAAAAATAAAAAAAGAAAGGAAATGAAGATTGGGAAGCCCATAGAAAAGACGGGAGAGAGAAGGAAGGCACGATGTATAATTTTTTATATTTGAAGAATTTATGGGATGAAAAACTAAATAGTTTTTATATAAAAAAAAAAATTACGGAAAAAAAATCTTGAGGAAGAATAAGTAAATTGAGGAGGAAAAAAA
>NW_027467683.1:77500-82500 GCF_046742065.1 Oratosquilla oratoria | reverse complement strand
GTCATCGTTCCATAAGTAATCACAGAAGTGGTGCGCCAGGGTCACTGGCCCAGCGGTCACTGACACCGTGGAAGAAAAGGGCCCGAGTTGCCATCCCAAGAAATGGTAATCTACATTGAACAACTTATCCGTATCAAGTGGTATTAGTAATCTCATTCTAGCTATCTCCATCTTGTGGGAGACAAAATTAAGCAAAAAGTCCTGTAGATAAGATGTGGAAAATATTTCAAAATACGCTTACTAAGATGATTCATACTTACATCCCGTTTAAGGACAAACGCTACCCAAATCAGGAACTGAAAAAAGTATTGCTAAAGATAGACAGGCTTATAAGAAATACAAGTGCTCGGGTGCACCAAACAACTATCAAAGTTATGTAATAATACATTAGAGATATAAAGGTTATTAGGAATCACATTGGCCCACCATTATCTGCTGACGGTCAACTCGAGTATTCAAATGAAGGAATGTGTGATATTTTAAACAATCATTTTAGCTCAAAATGAACCCCAAACTGAAACCTGTGAAAAGTCTAGGGTGAACTTACTATGTAGAATATAACAAAATAAAAAATTAAAAGGTGAATAGAGAAACTCAAAGTTAATAAAACACCAGGGCCTGATGCTTGACATCCAAGAATCTTAAAGGAAGTGAAAAATGAGATTGTTGTTCTATTAGAAACTGTTTTCAAGAAATTCATCATATCCGGAGATGTCCCAAGAGAATAGAAGCTAGCTAACGTTATTCTCATATTAAAAATAGGTGACAAAAAGAAACCAAATAACCACAAGCTTATAAGTTTGACTTCATCCATAGGAAAAATTATGAAAACTATCATCAGAGATGCTATCGAACCTCATTTAGAAAGTAACTGTTTGATAACAATAGCCAGCATGGTTTCAAACGGAAACTTTCTTGTGTGAATAACTTACTCGAAATCTCTAACACAGTCATCTCCAATTATCACAAAAGAGACAATATAGATTTAATATATCTAGACTTTGCGAAAGCTTTTGATACCGTCCCCCACGAAAGATTGCTTACTAAATTATCTTCACAATAAGTGGTAACCTATTAAGTTGGACTAGTAATTGGTTGAACGATCGAGAACAGCTGTTCTAAATGGGAAAAAATCTAGATGGAAAAGTGTTACGAGTGGAGTTCCTCAGGGTTCCTTTCTTGAGCCACCTCTATTCATATTATATAAATGATATAGACCAAGAACTAAAATCTATTGTCTTCAAGTTTGCTGGTGATACAAAACTGTGTGGAATGACAAATGATCACTTAAATCAATTAGATATTCAAGAAGATTTAGTTAAATTATAGCAATGGTTTGAAAAGTGGCTAATAAAATCTAACACAAGTAAATGCAAGGTTATGCATATAGGTAAAAAAATAACAGTACGATTACAGGTTATTTGGAAATTCGTTAACAAAAGCGGATAATGAAAAGGATCTCGGCGTAATTATCAGTAATGATCCCAAATTATCTAAGCAACATATTTCAGCCTCTGAGAAATCAAAAAAGATTCTAGGACTAATTGCGCGATATTTTGACTTCAAAAGTCCATCATTCATTAACAAGTTATATAAATCGTTAGTTGGTTCACCTTTGGAATATGCTGTTTCCGTATAGTCACCGTATCTCATTAAAGACATTGACAGATTGGAAAAAGTACAACGGCGAGCAACAAAACTGATTTCAAATATCAAAAAAACAAATCATACGAAAATCGACTAAGATATATGAATCTGTTTTCCCTAAAAAAGGGTAGACTCAGAGGTGACCTGATACAGGTCTTTAAGATTCTAAAGGGAACTGACATCAAAAGGGACAAAATTTTTACATTGAATGAGAATCCGACAAGAAATAAGGGTCTCAAACTATCAGGTAATAGATTTAGTTTGGAAGTGGGTAGAAACAACTTCGCCAACTGTGTAGTTCATGAATGGAATAAACTTCCTGCAAAGGCAGTGCAATGTAGTTCAGTTCGAAGCTTTAAGATTCGTTTAGATAAACACCTAAGCAAGATGCTGTAATGCCTGCCATTTATTTTATATTATTTGTTTATTTGTTTGTTATTATTTGTCTGTTTGTTTATTATTTCCTTGATTTTCATTTATTACTATTTATCTGTCAATTTATTATTATTTACTATTTACCTGTTTGTTTATTATTTAACTATACCTATGCATTTATTTATTTTATTTATTATTATTTATATTATCATAATTTTTATTTATTTATTTATTTATTTATTTATTTATTCATTCATTTGTTTATCATTATTATATACTTTTTTCACATTCGACTTAGTTGTGGACCAAAAGGTCTACTGAAAAATGTGTGACGTCATGTCGGCTACGAAAATATTTTCAACAAATTCGGACATTGTATAAACTTGGACTAACTGTCGTATGCTTAGACGAAAATGTATGGAATGAAATTATACATAATTTCAAATAACGACTGTATGTATGCCAATCATAAGATTTATAGCTGTTTTGTGGCCCCATTTTTCATTAAACATAGGAGTCTTAGATTTTCACATTTGCTCAAATTTATGCTCATAGTCAAGGATGAGGGTACTTCTTCAAGTAGGCTGGAGGGGGAGGGAGTAATTCTATCAGTTCAGTTACCAGGACTTATTACGTCTACACTCTAAGAGCCTAAAACATACCCGTTATCTCTAGTCTTATCTTGCTGAGGGTCTTTTCCCTTCAGTCCAGTCTCATTTAGATTTGGGTCACTGCTAATTACTCTAGTCTTATCAAGTCTTAGGTTTATTCATTTCATTTCAGACTCATTTAAATTTGGGTCTACTTCTCTCATTCCAGTCTTATCTAGTTGAGTCTCTTTAATCTAAGTGTTATTAATCTTTGAGAATCCTCCTTCCTTTCAGCCTTATCAAGCTTTATGTCTCTTCCCTTCACTCCAGTCTCGTCTACCGCTTGATACTATTTCTTACAGTGTAATTTGGGTACTATTTTTCTTACAGATTATCTGATCAAATATCTCTTCCATTCACTAGTTATATCCAGCTTTGTTTCTCTTTTCTTGAATCTCTCCTTATCTAGTTATGAGTCTATCCTCTCTATTCCAGTCTTATCTTAGATTTGATTCCTTCCCTTCACTCCTGTCCTACATGGGCCAATCTCCTTACTTTTACGTTAATCTGATCCTTTGGGATTCTTCCTCTTATTCTAGTCGTTATATGCAAAATCCACTAAGAAAAGGAAAAACAAGAGGAGTCTGAGCGCTTTCGTGATATATATCACGAAAGCGCTCGAACTCCGTGTGTTTGTCCTCTTCCTAGTGGAGTCTGCAAATTCACTAAGAAAAGGAAAAACACGCGGAATCCGAGCGCTTTCGTGATATATATATCACGAGAGCGCTCGAACTCCGTGGGGTTTTCCTCTTCCTAGTAGAGTCTGCATATTTGTAATTCAAGTATGCCTTCTGTCTAGCCGTTATGTTTCTTTCTCTTCATTTCAGTCCAGGTCTTCCTCTCCCCCTTTCTCCGTCATTTTTTTCCTTGAAACGTTGCACAATACTCTCATCTTTCGGACTTTATTCCTTTTGATGGTTCTCTAGTTTTTGGTCTTCTTTTTCCTGTCCACGTTCTCATATTTCCTTTCTCCTCGGGCTGGATCTTCTTTCACGCACTGCAGAAACATGTATCTTTACTTCTCTCTTTCTTTCTCTCTATTTCTATGGCTCTCTCTTTTACCTTCATCTCTCTCTCTCTCTGTGACCCACCTCACTCTTTCTAACACCCATCTCCCTGACCCCCTCACTTTCTGTGCTCCTATCTCAGTACCCCACCTCTCTCTTTGCTCCCCTTCCCTTACTTTGCTCCCCCCTCTCTCTCTTTTTGTGTCCCGCTCTCTCTGTGTCCTCCTCTCTCTTTACCACTCACTCTCGCTTTCTCTCTCTCTCTCTCTCTCTCTCTCTCTCTCTCTCTCTCTATCTCGCTCGCTCCCTCTAAAATTCTTGGATCGCGGTTCGAACAGGTATGGGAAAATGGGCTTATGGATTGAGCGGGAATGCTTCTTGCCCCTCCGCCTTTGGAGGCGCCGAGCGAAAGAAAGGAGCAATTTCCCGCGACGGCAATGTCTCCCCCGATTAATCGAAAACGGAAGGAAAACGGGGGCGCAGACTTAAAACGACGGAACTATCATTGTTTGACGAGGTAAAGATTTCAATTACGGAAGTGACTCAAAGGAGATCCTGCTGGCAGACAAGAACTTGATCTTGGTTGCTACAGCTCTTATGGATTTCTGTTGTTGTTGCTTGATTATTTTCTTCAGTTGTAGGAACCCTACCCCGGTATCTAATCCTTAATGAATATCATGTGGGAAAAGGAAGGATGAGAAGACGAATATGAAGAGAGGCTTATCTGTGGCCGAAGCCACCACCTTGTCCTTTTCTTCTTGGATAGCCAGGAGAGTTGAATTTATCTTGCATGCATCATCTTGGTAATATCTCGAGGTTACATGGAGTTACACGGAGAAACAAACATCAACAGACCTATTGGTACTTACAAGGCTGTTCTGGTACTTAACCTATTTTTGATAATTCGTTCTCTCTCTCTCTCTCTCTCTCTCTCTCGCTGTCTCTCTCTCTCTCTCTCCTCTCTCTCTCTCTCTCTCTCTCTCTCTCTCTCGCTGTCTCTCTCTCTTTTAATCTATCTAGAGCCCATGGAGCAGTTGGTAGATGCTTCGATTTCTGTGCAGTACCCCAATCCGAAGCCTCGGGAGATCAGATTCTGGCCAAGTGCACTTCTCATCCAATCATAATCTTATTCTACACGGGCGCGGACCCTATACATAGGTGAGAGGTTACACACCTCGTGGCGCTGTGGTTAGAATTCACGTCTGCCTCTACGGTGGTCTGGGTTCGACTCCCGCCCAGGGCTGAAATAATTTCAGTATCACTGCATTGCGGGGTGTTACTCCAACTCTCGTGGGTGGGGAGTTGAGTCTGTGTGTGTGCG
>NW_027467683.1:70000-72500 GCF_046742065.1 Oratosquilla oratoria | reverse complement strand
GCGAGGTCGGTGAGATCGCCTCGATGACTCCCTCCATTGCTCTGGGTCACTCGACAGATGTGATTCTGCTCAACGCCTGACAATTACAATTTAATTAAACTGGAAGTTGACGCTGAGGCTGGAAAGGGCGATCCCAGTGGGCCTCGTTGCCATGGTGATGAAATTGATGGATTTCACTCTGGCTATATCCAGTCAATTTCATTTAGTTGAAAAGGCAAACAGTTACCTTCCATGGTTCACGTCTGTTCTGCGCAAGGGGACTTGGTACCAGGCGATTTTATTCACGTGAGGGTAGGTCGCTTCTGGTGACTGAATCTATGGCATGACAAATTAGGTCTGATAACGTTCAATGACTGTTCACTGAGGAGCACACACCATGAGACGCTGAACCATGGCTATTACAGTTGCCCTCGCCCTGGTTACTTAGATAGCTAGCTGTGAGTATGACCCCATGATATCAGAGGGCTGTCTTTCAGATATAACCGTCTGTCTTTAGCTAAGAAAAGAATTAGTGTCACTTTATATGGAGACAGTAAAAGTTTATCCTGTTTAAAGAAATTATTGCTCACAGCCTAAATGAACAGTGACAAAATAATAGAAAATGAATAAATGATAGTTAATAAATAAGAAACTAAGAAATAATCGATAGACAATAGCAAATAAATAAAGTGATTTGACCTAAGCCATTCTGAAAATTGAACAAATAAATAAATAAATAAAAATAAAAAAGGGGGAAGATAAAGAGATAACTTCTTGTCTCCTGATTTCTTTTTACCACTTTAGGAATGCTTGGGAATAAAGGAACATCGAGTCCTCATTCGTCTGCTTAGGACCCATAAAAAAGGGAGACGGCAATTTTGAAAGAAAGAAATTCAGATTAAGATCATTCATGTTAGAAAATACTGACTGCACCTTACTCAGCACTCACTAACTCACTCACTCACGCACACACACACACACACACACACACACACACACACACACACACATACACATACACATACACATACACACACACACACACACACACACACACACACACACACACACACACACCTATTATTAACGTATTTCTATGGTGTTGATAAAAATTATCCCTGTAAACGAAGGAAACAAAAGCGACGGTTGCACATAGCCTTGGGTGATCTTCTCTTGAGGTATTTTTTCAGCTTTTAATTTTGTCAAAAAAGAAGTGACTTTTAGCAAGTGGTGTGGGGTTTTACCACTATTTCTGTGAGAAGGTGAATTGCTTCGACAATGCTGGTGGAGCAATTAAGGTTTATGTCGAGCACTGAACTGCAGACTCTCTTCGAAATCTGCAGAAGTCTCCGATGTCCTCGTGCCATCGAACTACAGAAACCTTCTTCGATGTTTTCTTGGAACTGCAGGAGCTTCTTTCGATTAAATTTTTCATCACAAATCATGAAGACTCACCCGCTCAGGTAGACACTTTCACGGAAGAAAGTTCGAGAAGTAAAACAAGAATATTTACCAACCAAAAGAGATTTTTTTTTCTTTGGATGTGTAAGCACTTGGCACGTCACCAAAATCTGATTGGTCTCTCCTCTTTCTTTTACTCCCCCCTTTTTTTTCTCTTTCCCTCCTTTCCTTTCATTCCTCCCATTCCATCAGTATTTCTTTTTCAAATCTCTGGTTCTCTTCCTATTTCTCCACCTCCCTACTCCATCTTCATATGTTCCTCTTTACAATCATATGCTCGCACACACACACACACACACACACACACACACACACACACACACACACACACACACACACACACACACACACACACACACACACGTCGGTCGGAGTGGCAGCGAAGTCTGGACTCCGGTGATTTCTACAAGTTTCGAGGATCACAACTACAAGGAAGTACCTGTGTTGTATTAATAGGGAAGGGGAAAGCTCGTGGTGTAGTGGGAAGGTGAAGAAAAAGGAGAAGGTAAGGGATTACTGAGGAAAATGGAAGGAAATGAGGAAGGGGAAGATAGGGCCCAGGAACAAAGAGACGGCCTGACGATAATGGTGAAGTTGATGTGATTAGTAAAAATGTAAAAATTAGAAATATTGATAAGAGCAGCGCAATGGAAGGTGACGATAACTATTTTCATGGATTTAATGAGGGAGGAAATGACAACCTCCCCTGACTAGTAAATTTAGAGGAGAAACTAAATTAAATGAATGAAAATTGGGAAACTAAGTTTAACTAAATAAAGTCAATTACTCTAAGAGATGATAAGCTGGAAGAACTATAGAAGGAGAATTAAAACCTAAGTAAAGAAATAACAGAGTTATAGACACAGTTAAGAGAAATAAAGGGAGAGAATGAGGTACTGAAGAGGAGTAATAAAGAGAATAAAGAGTCCATAGCAAAAGATGTAAGTGGTTGGAAAAAAGTACAAGAGAACAATAAAATTTAATTTAGAGGTATAATGGAAAAGCAGATGAAAGACCAAACTGAAGACACAATTATTAAAGTGATGAGGGAGAATGAGAA
>NW_027467683.1:57500-62500 GCF_046742065.1 Oratosquilla oratoria | reverse complement strand
ACTATTACTGGCGTTGGCAAGATACACTACGGAGCCAAATATGGACGTTAGAAAAGCTGTAACTCATACAGATATGCAGGAATTTCGTTCCAAAAGAAAATTTTGCAGATATGTAAATGGGCACATGTGTATATGTATTGAATTGATATATACAAGATGAGTCTGAACATGTGTGCACGAATCTGTGCGTGTTTGTGTGTGTATGCGTGTGTGTGTGTACGTGTGTGTATGTCTGTGTGTGTATGTGTGTGGTGTGTGTGTGTGTGTGTGTGTGTGTCTGTGTTTGTGTGTGTGTGTGTGTGTGTGTGTGTGTGTGTGTGTGCGCGCATGCTGAAGCGTGTGTAATTCATTCTGGTCTTGGTTTACATGCTGGACTCGTGATCGTCAGCTATTACCCTCCCGGTTGAGAGCTTAGAGCTGTGACTACACATGCACAACCCGACCTCGTTTTACAAAGTGACTGAAAGGAAGAGTCAATCATTTACATGTGTAGCGTGCACAAGCGTGCACGCACACATGTGGTTTAAGAGAGGGCTCCGACGACTTCAGACAACTCTCAAGGGACCCACTATTGTGCTCGGATCTGACTCCCAAGGGGCTCGCCATTGTGCTCGGATCTGACAGTGGCCGGAGGAACCAGGCGCTTTGGACCATACCCAAATACCTGGCCAAACAATCGAGACATCTGTGTTCAACATTATCAACCTACCAGATTAGCATTTGCTAAAACTTTATTTATTTATGGGTATACATATAACACATTTTTTAATGTTTCCTCTATCTTATGTATATATATCCTATGCATGGGCACTGAGAGTCCACACACAGTCCATGCATTGTACATTGTAAATATAGGAGAAAATAAAGTACTATTTGGTAACTCCCCGAGTTCTACTCGGAGTTGCCCCGGAGATTGTATGAGAGAGAAGACTGAGGCATTAAAGCGAATGCAACTTCACCTTGTTTGTTTAACCAAAACCAATGTAGATAACAAATTACAAATCAACACTCATTTCCTACCAGAGTTAGAGCATCGGTTCGTAGTACAGCGATGTTGGATTATTTTCCAGGCCTTGTCAGGATTTGAACTCAGATCACTGAATTAACGGTCAAGAATGGTACCACTGAACCATCAAGCCGAATCGTGTGTGTGTGAGTGTGTGTGTATACGTGTGTGTGTGCGTATGTATGTATGTGTGTGTGTGTGTGTGTGTGTGTGTGTGTGTGTGTGTGTGTGTGTGTGTGTCTATGTGTGTGTGTGTGTGTACGCGTGCGTGTGTGTGTGTATGTGTTTGTGTGATTCACCATGGTCTTTGGATTACGTGCTGGACTCGTGATCGACAGCTGTTTCCCTCCCGGAAGATAGCAGAGCTCGTATGACCGATCTATGGGTAATGCTGTGACCTTACACGCGCACACACACCCAACTCCCCGCCCACGGGAGTTGGAGTAACGACACGAAGCGCAGCGATACTGAAATTATTTGAGCCCTGGGCAGGATTCGAACCCGGACCACCGTAGTGACAGTCGAGGACTCTACCAACCACGTGTTTCTGTGTGCGTGTGTGTGATTATACGTATATATATATATATATATATATATATATATATATATATATATATATGTGTGTGTGTGTGTGTGTGCGTGTGTGTGTGTGTGCGTGTGTGTTGTGTGCATGTGTGCGCGCACGAAAGTACCCAACATTACTCAAACGCAGACATACATATAAACATGTACAGTATATACATACACCATATTTAGAAAGTGACTTGATGCCCATCTTCTGGTCGGCGTTCATTATTGAAGTTAATTTAGCTTGGTTATTAATTCAAATAAATCAGAGTAATTTGCCTCTTTGATAATTCTGATTACTTGGGGTTTTTATTTTCATTTCAGTCTTTCATTTTTATGGAAAAAATTATCTAATACATATTTTTATATATATATTTGTAGACCCATTGTATGACCATTTCGCCGTGTGAAAGCTTTATCTCTATATATATTTTTTTGTATTGTCTCTTTACGTTTTGATGAAAAAAAAAAGTTTGCACCAATGTTTAATGAAGGCCAGGAAAGATACGCGTATTACATAGAAATAATAATCTTATTATATATAATTGGCAGCTACCGACACGTCTATCATAAGGAACATCATGTGATCACGGAGCGCCATCAAGATGCACGCGAAACGTCTTACTAATAACGGCTCCTTCCTCACATGGCGTTCCTTTGAGAAGTAAACTTAATTCTTTGATAGTAAATGTGAATTTTTTGTCCCAAATAAAGCCTTCACTATAGTGCAATTCCTTCTCTGACACTGAGGTCAATCAGGATCCTTTGTTCCTGACTAATGGACTGATGACTATTATCCAAACCGAAAAGATATATTTTCAAGATTTTGTTTTACACACGTAAAAGGGATAATGAACATCTAATGGAAGCGAAGCGTATTATTTTGATTCTTAATATAATGATCTATAAGGGGCCTTAGGGGTAATCTGATACGAATGGAAAGGAAATCACAGAAAAACAAATGCCAAGCTGGGCAGTACCCCTCAGCACTTCTTGTTGAGTGGCCCTATTCTCTAACACTTGAAACTTCATTATCATTATCTCCTTTGCACCCAGTTGCGCTAAGTAACTCCCACGACACAGTACCAAGAGGACGTACATGTACATCATATGTACATCATATGAGAAGACGTACAGTCTGGCATGGACAGGCCTACTGAACGCCACCACCCCGAACATCCTGGACGTGAAGGGGAAGATTTAATTCTAGCAAGGAAGTTAATGTTAAAGACAAAAGAATATAGAAATGAAGAAATCTGCAGGGGACCATAAGGCCTACGGTAGGTAGTTCCATGCCCACTACCGCCTGTCATCTCCACCCATAAAGTTGTCTAACCGTTTCTCAAAACAACTGATAGTTTCAGCGCTTACTACATGGTTACTAAGTCTATTCCATTCGTTGACCAGCCTATTTCCTTCTTGAATCTAAATTTGTCCAACTTAAATCCCATTACTGCGAGTCCTGCCATGTTGTCTTAACATGATGACCTTGATTGTGTCACTCTTGTTGAAACCTTTGATCCACTTGAACACCTCTATTAGATCACCCCCCACTCGATGTCTTTTTAGAGTGTGTAAGTTAAGGTGCCTAAACCTTTCTTCGTAAGGTAAATTTCTGAGCCCATGTATCATTTTGGGTCATTCTCCTCTGTACTGAGTCTAGTGGGCAGTTCTCTGTGGAACATAAACCTGTGGGTTCGGCTACCACTCTCATTCCGGGACAAATCCCCTCCAGCAAGAGTGTTGTTGTTGTTACGGACTGAAGTTTATGGACAATCTCGAGCTACTGGCGTGCGAGCCTCCAGTAGGAAAATGGTAAAGATTCCTTTTGTGTCTTATACAAATAATACGTGGCAATGAAAGAGAAGTGTTCACGCTCAATACAAATAAATGGATTCAAACAGGAGCTTGCCGATTGCCTGCCTTGGAAGCAATCTGTAAATGGCCGTATTGCAAAACAGCCAATCATCCTTTGCTTTTCGAAATCATCAAACTCGAAATTTCGAGAAGACGGTCTGGTTAAAAAAAAGAAAAAAAAAAGATCCCTTATACTAAATTTTCTTAATACCTGCTTGATCACATTGACATACATAGACCCTAACCAACCTCTTCTCTTTACTGAAAATCTAGAATGAAAGCAAAATGGAATATATTTTATCTTTCTTTTTTAGTTCAGGCAATACCTATTTGCAAAATGGAACCACGAAGATATATTGAAAAGGGGATCTTTGTGTGTCTGGGAATTTCTTGACCTACGGGAATTCGAATCCCAAAAAAAGAATCAAAGAATCCATTCCTTTTCTCTCTCTCTCTCTCTCTCTCTCTCTCTCTCTCTCTCTCTCTCTCTCTCTCTCTCTCTCTCTCTCTCTCTCTCTCTCTCTCTCTCTCTCTCTCTCTCTCTCTCTCTCTCTCTCTCTCTCTCTCTCTCTCTCTCTCTCTCTCTTTGTGCATGTGTCAGCGTTTGATTGTTTGTGTCTATGTGTGTGTATTTATGTGTATATGTATGTTTGAATGCATGTATGTATATCTAAATATATATAGTGTATATATGTGTGTATGTGATGTATGTATGTGGTATATTTGTGTGTGCGTGTGTACGTGTACATATGTGTGTATGTATGCATGTGTGTTTGTACGTATGAATGTATATATGTATTCATATGTATGTAATTATGTATTATGTATGTGTGTATGTATGTATGTATGTATATATGTATGTATGTATTATGTATCTATGTGTGTATGTATGTATGTATGTATGTATGTATGTATGTATGTATGTATGTATGTATGTATGTATATATGTATGTATGTGTGTATGTATGTATGTAGAGTATGTATATAGCTATATATGTATTTATGCATGTATGTATGAATGTATGTATACACCTATGTATGTATATACACAATCTCTTTTTCACTCGCATTATGATTCCGAAATAATCCCTTACATTTTCATCTCACATTACTCAAATCACTTTTGCGTTCAGATTTCAATCATTAGATTCTCGGAAACTCACTCATATATTAAGGAAGAAAAAAATCTTCTCATCTAGACACTAATTATGTATTATGTATGTGTGTATGTATGTATGTATGTATATATGTATGTATGTATTATGTATCTATGTGTGTATGTATGTATGTATGTATGTATGTATGTATGTATGTATATATGTATGTATGTGTGTATGTATGTATGTAGAGTATGTATATAGCTATATATGTATTTATGCATGTATGTATGAATGTATGTATACACCTATGTATGTATATACACAATCTCTTTTTCACTCGCATTATGATTCCGAAATAATCCCTTACATTTTCATCTCACATTACTCAAATCACTTTTGCGTTCAGATATCAATCATTAGATTCTCGGAAACTCACTCATATATTAAGGAAGAAAAAAATCTTCTCATCT
>NW_027467683.1:47500-52500 GCF_046742065.1 Oratosquilla oratoria | reverse complement strand
AGAGGGATAATGAGAAGGAGGGAGAGAGGGAAAGAGTGAGAGAGGGAAAAAGAAAAGCGGAAGGGGGGAAGAGAAGGAAAAGGGGTAAGAATCGAGTGAGAGTGAGAGTGAAAGTAAGAGTGAGAGGGAGAGGAAGAGGAAGAGGAAGAGGGAGTAGGACAGAAGGAGTGAGAGAGAGTGGGAGAGGGGGAAGGGGATGTGGAAGAAAGGGAGAGGGAGAGAGAGATGGAGAGGGAGAGGGGAGATTGGGGAGGGAGAGGGAGGAGGAGAGGGAAATGGGGAAGGGTAGGGAGAGGGAGAGAGAGAGGAAGAGAGAAGGGGAGAGGGAGAGAGAGGGAGAGAGAGAGAGAGGGAGAGGAGGGAGAAAGAGAAGGGAGAAAAGGAGAGGGTGGAGAAGGAGGAGGAGAAGGGGAAAGGGGAAAGAGGAGGAGAAAAGAAAAATGAAAACGAGGCAAAAATTGCGGAAGAAAGATGGGGAGGAAGAAAAAGCAAAGGAGAGGCCGGGGAGGGGGGAGGAGGGAAGTATAATGCGAATATGAAGAGGAACAGAAGAAGAGGGAAAAGAGGGGAAAGAAGATATGGAGAGGGAAGTGACGTGAGGGGAAGGGAAGAGGAAGGGGAAAGTATAAAGTGAATGAGGAGGTAAATGGGACGAGGGGAAAGAGGTAGAAGAAGGAAAAGTAGGAAAGGGAGAGGAACGTGAGGGGAGGGAGGGGAAGGGGAGATGGAGGAGAGGGGAAGGGAGAGAGGGAGGGAGGGGAGAATAGGAGTGGATTTAGGAGTGTGAGAGAGAGCTGGATCGAGAATGAGAGCGTGAGAGTCTCAGTGTGTAATGAGGCAAGAGGTTGGAAGGAAGGGTAAAGGAGATGAGAGAAAGAAAAGGGAAAGGATGAGGGTGAGGGAGAGGGTGAGGGAGAGGGAGAGGGAGAGGGGAAGGTGAGGGAGAGGGAGAGGGTGAGGGAGAGGAAGAGGGTGAGGGTGAGGGAGAGGAAGAGGGTGAGGGAGAGGAAGAGGATGAGGGAGAGGAAGAGGGTGAGGGTGGGAGGGAGAGGTTGAGGGAGAGGGTGAGGGAGAGGGAGAGGGTGAGGGTGAGAGAGAGGGACAGGGTGAGGGAGAGGGAGAGGGTGAGGGTGAGGGAGAGGGTGAGGGAGAGGGTGAGGGAGAGGGTGAGGGAGAGGGTGAGGGAGAGGGTGAGGGAGAGGGTGAGGGTGAGGGTGAGGGAGAGGGTGAGGGAGAGGGTGAGGGAGAGGGTGAGGGAGAGGGTGAGGGAGAGGGAGAGGGTGAGGGAGAGGGTGAGGGAGAGGGTGAGGGAGAGGGTGAGGGAGAGGGTGAGGGAGAGGGTGAGGGAGAGGGTGAGGGAGAGGGTGAGGGAGAGGGTGAGGGAGAGGGTGAGGGAGAGGGTGAGGGAGAGGGTGAGGGAGAGGGTGAGGGAGAGGGTGAGGGAGAGGGTGAGGGAGAAGGTGATGCTCAGTGAAAGGGTGAAGCTTTGGGTGAGAGAAATCGATAAGAAAATAACGAAAGAAAAGATGAGAGATGTGGACGATCAGAAAAAAAGGGAAAACTTACGAAAGGTGACAAAAGGCGAAACAAATAAAGGGGGGAAGAAGAAAAATAAGAGAAAAAATAACAGAAGAGGGGGAAAGTAATAGGGGATGACCGGAGCATAGGAAAGAAAATAAAAAGAGAACAATGAATTCAGAGGACCTTGAGAATGGATACAAAACAGAGAGAGAGAGAGAGAGAGAGAGAGAGAGAGAGAGAGAGAGAGAGAGAGAGAGAGAGAGAGAGAGAGAGAGAGAGAGAGAGAGAGAGAGAGAGAGAGAGAGAGAGAGAGAGAGAGAGAGAGAGAGAGAGAGAGAGAGAGAGAGAGAGAGAGAGAGAGAGAGAGAGAGAGAGAGAGAGAGAGAGAGAGAGAGAGAGAGAAGATGCAAGTCCAAAAGAGCAGAAAGAGAGGGAACACAGAAAGACTGGGTCAAGGAAGGAATACACAAGAACATAAAAAGAGAGAGAGGAACGAAAAGAGTAAAAAGAGGCCAAGAGATCGGAAGCTTCCAGAGACAATTGACACATGAGACAAGGAAATTACCATTATGGAAGCAAACTTGAGATACGTTCCAGCAGAAAGACGGGTAAGAAAGGGGGGGGAGGGAGGAGGGGTCTGGAGACTGGAAGGAATGAAGAGAGAGGTTAGAGAGATTGAGGTGAAGGCTTGAGGAGACATGAGATACAAATGAGAGGGAAGAGAAAGGTATAGCTAGGAGAACGGCGAAGAGAAGGAGGGGAAGATAGGAGGGGAGAGGAGACGAATAAGTGGAATGGAGGAGGGGAGAAGAGGGGAGGAAGATGATGGAAAATTTGAAGGAAACGAAGATGACTGACGCCGTGCAAGGGATGACGGATGATAATGGGTGAGTATGTGATGATGGTGATGGTGATGGTGATGATGATGATGGTGATGGTGATGGTGATGGTGAGGGTGAGGGTGAGGGTGAGGGTGAGGGTGAGGGTGATGGTGATGGTGATGGTGATGGTGAGGGTGAGGGTGAGGGTGAGGGTGAGGGTGAGGGTGAGGGTGAGGGTGAGGGTGAGGGTGAGGGTGAGGGTGAGGGTGAGGGTGATGGTGATGGTGATGGTGATGGTGATGGTGATGATGATGATGATGATGATGATGATGATGATGATGATGATGATGATGATGATGATGATGATGATGATGATGATGATGATGATGATGATGATGATGATAACGACGACGACGACGAGGAGGAGGAGGAGGAGGAGGAGGAGGAGGAGGAGGGGGAGGAGGAACAGAAAGAGGAAGAGGTGGAGGAGGGCAAGAGGAAGAAGGAGTGGAGGACGAATGAGAGTAGGAAGAAAAAACATCAGAATAAATGAGGATAAAAAAGAAGTAGGAGGAGGAGGAGAAGGAAGAGAAGAAGGACGAGGGTGAGGAGATGGAGAAGGAAGAGACGGAGGACGAGGATGAGGAGGTGGTGGATTAGGAAGAAGAAGAGAAGTGGGGTTCTGTGGGTAGGAATATAAAAAGGAGGAAAACGAGGGGAAGGAAGATGTAGATAGGAAGAAAAGGAAGAGGAAAGATAAGAGAAGGAAGAGGAGGTGTAAGAGGAGGAGGGGAGGAGGAGGGGGAGGATGGGGAGGAGGAGGGGAGGAGAAGGGGGAGGAGGGGGAGGAGAAGGGGGAGGAGGAGGAGAAGGAGGAGGAGGAGGAGGAGGAGGAGGAGGAGGGAATGGAAAGGAGGAGGAAGAGGAGGAAGAAGAGGAGATGGAGAGAGTGCATGTATGTTGAAGACGAAGTAGGGCATCCAGGGAATAGTATACGATGGGTGAACAAAGAAGCTGGAAATACTGGGGCGATAAAAACAAAGAAGAAGAAAGAGGAAGAGGGAGAGAGAAATGCGAAGAATGAGACGAGGAGCAATAAGAAAACAGAATGAAGGAGTATTACGATAACTGTGATCGAAAGATAAGAGAAGATGAAAGTAACGAGAAATAAAAAGTAACTAGAGGTAATAAAGATGATTTAAAGAGAGACACAGAGACGAAGAGGGAATCCGTTTCCAACACGTTTGGAAGGGACGGTGTCTTGTGCATATTTTCTGATTGTTGGCGAGGGATCAACTTTCTCTGACGAGGGAAACGCAGCGACAACCTAATAAGGCACAACCTTCATTCCATTCCCCTGGGACGTCATGTTCTCCAGGCTATTTTATTCAGTCAGCAAATCCTCTTATGTTGCTTGAAGACCAGGTGCAGGAGAGAGAGAGAGAGAGAGAGAGAGAGAGAGAGAGAGAGAGAGAGAGAGAGAGAGAGAGAGAGAGAGAGAGAGAGAGAGAGAGAGAGAGAGAGAGAGAGAGAGATACATAGAAAGAGAGAGAGAGAAAGAGGGAGAGAGTGTGTAGGAATGAAGAGAATGACAACAAATAAGGATGATGATGCAAAGAAGTAATTTGAAAAGGAAGAGCAAAGGAGTGGAAAGGAGACGAGGAAGAGGATATATATATATATATATATATATATATATATATATATATATATACATGTGTGTATTATATATATATATATATTTATATATATATACATACACACACACACATACAGAGAGAGAGAGAGAGAAAGAGATAAGGAAAATAAATATCCCCTTATCCCAGTATAGGAAGACCACGCAGCTTTAACTTGTTGATGGGCGCACAGGATCCTCGGGCCCTCAGCCTCATAGAGAACAAGAGTCTGAAGAAATACTCCGACCACACAAGAACTTTCTATCTTGAGATGGAGGTTCTTTGTAAGTTAATCTCTTCCCTCACGCCTTTCATCAGAAGACCCGCGACCTTCGTCTTCAGAAGCTAAAGGGCCTCTGAAAAAACCCGGAGGGACAAACAAAGATTAAGGAACTTTGATCTACCGCACGAATACCTTTGTCCTAAGGCCTCCTTCTTCAGGAGTTTCTGGGCCTTAGGAGTTCTCCTAAAAGGTAGAAAGGCTGGAACTAGTCAAACATACACAGGAAGTTCTTCCTTACGCAAGAAGGTCGAAGTTCTGTGGTCTCCTGCCTTCTCGCCTGCCACAAGTCGGCAGAATTCTTCACGGCCAGTGGTTTTCAATTTGGGACCCGTGAACCTTCGGGGTAGCACAGAGTTTACTAAAGGAAACCAGTAACGAAAAACCCGTCAGTGTTGAAGAGAGCTTTAGGAGATAAAGAAACAGAATCACGTAAATATGGGGCACATAAGAAAGAAAGGAGAGAAAGTTAGTTAAGATACTCTTCACCCGAGGATCCTCTTCTGGACAAAAGATTCCTCAGGGGTATCATCGCCATTCAGGAACTTTCCGTCTTCTGCAGAAACTCCTGTGCCCTAACAGCTCTTCTACGGTTTTCTTGTTCTTCATTCGAAGTCCGATGGCCATATTCATGAAACGTGAAAAAGAAAGTTTTCTGACCGAACAATACTAGGCCGTAGCTGCGTTTGTTCGTTTATTCGC
>NW_027467683.1:25000-35000 GCF_046742065.1 Oratosquilla oratoria | reverse complement strand
CAATTGCTTCTCAGTATCTATAATTCTGGTACCCATATGTCCATTGAAATCTACCTTATTGGCAGTCACAGTAAATACAATATACTTTGGTTGCTGATTGTTCTATGTTACCAGGAAGTCAAGGTATGTGGCAGTCGCCAGTAGACTTGGATATCAAACCCAGTTAATGTAACAACATGGAATATTTTAATGATCAATTATTGTTGATAATTTTTAACAATAGAGAATATTTTAATGATCAGTTATTGTTGATAATTTTTAATAATACAGAATATTTTAATGATCAGTTAATGTTGATTATTTCTATAACATGGAATACTTTAATGATCAATTATTGTCGATTGTTTTTGTCAAATTTTAATCATATATTGATATGACCTACTCGTATTGATTTCAACAATGATATCGTATCTCGTTTACGGTTTCATCACATTGACGTATTTCTCCTAATTTGTTCTGGATAAAGTTAGGCTATTTCTTTCACCAAATGGGATATTATTCATATTTATATGTATGAGTCTTTAGCGAGGAAAAGGGTTCATCTTCTATCTAGTGTTTTCTCCATAATAATGAATAAAATTTGTGCAATTTTGAAAACATCTAATTACTGCCGTCAGTAGTTTCTGTTTGATTTAGGTCAAGTGATTCTATTCAATTATAGGTGAATTCTACGCACTCTGAATCAGAATGCAATTTACCTGGAACTGGGCACAATAAAATCCAAGGTGAATAGTGCATAGATGCCTCTCAGTTTCGAGTCCGCTCACTAATCGGATAAAATGGTCTAGTGCATGTGCGCGTACGAGTACGTGCGTGTGTGTGTGTGAGTGTGTGTGTGTGTGTGTGTGTGTGTGTGTGTGTGTGTGTGTGTGTGTGTGTGTGTGTGTGTGTGTGTGAGTGTGTGTGTGTATGTGTGTGTGCACATGGAATAGAAATATCACGACCAGTGATACACACAGAGAATGAAAGCTAGGTTAATTTAGTCTTATGTTGAAGAAGAGGAGAAAGTCAGAAGCCTTACAACTACAAGTCTACAAGCCTGACCTCAGTCATGAGAAATAATTATGGAAACAATTACAAGATGTTAAAAAAAGTTATCTAGAATATAATTAAGTAATAAATGACATCCAGCACGAATTCAGATATTAAAACTTATTCATAACAACACTTTTAATATCTTACAACATACTTATCCCAGCTACGATAAAACGAATGATATAGATTTAGCATATCTGGATAGAAAATATAGAATTTGTTGTTCCAGACGAGAGCCTACCAACTAAACTCGTTATGAATGGTATAGGAGATAAAGTGGTAAACTGTTTTATAAAATGGGTGAACAATCGTAATCAGGGAGATGTTTTGAATGGTAAAAAAGTTTATTTGGTAAAATGTTAAGAGTGGAGTGCCTCAGGTTCCCATTCTATGACTTTTACCAAAAGTGTGTGTCAATAACATTTATTTTGGATTCAAACAAACTTTTCTCCAATATTAGGTTTTGCGGAATAACTTATAGTCATATCAAATGGATATTTAAGATTTGTATAAACAAAACCTATTATCTCAAAAACAACTTATGAGATTTAATCAAACTGTAAAGTTAGACACAAAGATGAAGATAAAGTGTTACTAAAAGTAATTTAAAAAATCAGTCTGGAGAATGAGAAGGACCTTGAGGTAATCTAAACACGTCTGGTTCTAAAATGTCAAGACATTGACAGCTTAGACATGATATAGCGGCGAGCCTCAAGACTGATGAAAAATACGAGGAAGAAGTCATGCAAAAACCGATTGAAACATTTGAACTCGATTCTCTAGATATCGAAGACTCGGCTGAGGGTAAGAGGATAATAGAAACCTTTTAGAGTGAATAAATAATATCAAAATTGAAAACCTTTCCTCACCAAATACCAACCGAACAAGAAATAACTGTCTGAAAGTACCTGGATGTACGAGTGGTTTTCAACTCATTTCAAGTTACGTACCACACGACCAAGTAAAAAGATATCCTGGACCACTCTTAGTGTAAGGATAATTTAAGCATACAGAGCAAATTGCAAAATACATGCACCAAAATCCAGTTTATCATCAAATATATTGGATAACCTGTGGACTATCAAGAGAGTCACCATGAATCACCGGTGGTCCATGGACGTCACTGACCTAGGAATAGGTAGAAATAATTTCACCAACCCCGTCGTCACTGAAAGGAATAAGCTTCCAGCAGAGGCGACCGATTGTATTGAAATTCAAAATGTTCAAATTCGCTCGGATAAAAACCTAATCATTCAACTCTGTTCTGAAAAAAATCCCCTGTAGGCACAATTTATCAATTTAACTAGTTATATATGTCCATAAGGATGTGTGTGTGTGTGTGTGTGTGTGTGTGTGTGTGTGTGTGTGTGTGTGTGTGTGTGTGTGTGTGATTCACCTTGGTCTTTGGATTACGTGTTAGACTCGTGATCGACAGCTATTTCCCTCCCGGAAGAGAGCTCAGAGCTCGTATGACCGATCTATGGGTAATGCTATGACCTTATACGCACCCCCCTCCCAACTTCCTGCCCACGAGAGTTGGAGTAACGACTAGAAGCGCAGCAATACTGAAATAATTTCAGCTCTGGGCAGGATTCGAACCAGGTACCGCTGGTACCGCCATACTGACAGTCTGGGAAATCTACCAACCGTGCCACCGAGTCGTGTGTGTGTGTGTGTGTGTGTGTGTGTGTGTGTGTGTGTGTGTGTGTGTGTGTGTGTGTGTGTGTGTGTGTGTGTGTATGTGTGTGTGTGCGTCTTTCTGTCTTTGCACGGTCTTGCTTACGTAGACTACTTGGGTATCTCAGTGATGGGAACTTGTCACCATATTTCCAAGAGGATTCAAGTTCTCCTGACATTTCCCCCGAGTTGCGGACCATGTCCACCTGAGGTTGCCACACCAAGTTTCCTCGAACGCTGGAAGTCTAATAAAACAAGACACTGGAGCACAGGAAGAGAAAGAAGAGTAAGAAGAGGAAAAGGGAAAGAAAGAGGAGACGGGAGAAGAGAAGCAGGACAAGAAAATATGAAAAGAAGAAAGATGAAATAAATATTAGGTTAAAATAAGAAGTATAGAGGAAGATAAAGATAACAAAAAATATGAAGAAAAAAAATTGAAGCTAAATTTATTCATCTTCCTGATACTCATTCGTAAAGGGAGTATACTTGATCTCAAATTCTTCCTGATATGATGCAACTATTATTTCTACCCTGGCTACCGTCAGAACATTTTATTACCCTCCGTAGAGCTCGTTTGGTAGGAGAGGGCTTCAATATGGTAAAAAAAATCATCTTCTGAGAATAAGAGTTACGAATAGAGAAGAAAACATAAAAAAATGAAATGCTAAGGTCATATCGTGTTTACATGAGCATGACAGATATTAGATTAATCTCCACTCAAAGAAGAATGGTAATAATTTTCTAACTATTTTTAAACCTCATTTTTACTTCCCTCCTCAAAGATCTCCTTCATCATCTCCACGACCCAATCTCCTCTGCGTAATACTGTCCCCAAGAATGTAAGCGATGGCGCACATTTCTTCTCTAAAACTGCCGAATACTTCGGTCGTGATTTTGGAGTTTTACTTAATTTTGATTTTTCAAAAGTTCCGACGACCGAGATGGATGGATGGGATGAGAAGAGCGTTGAGTAAAAGGGATTTTTTTTTTTTTTTTTTTTTTTTTTTTTTTGCAAGGAAGGTAGGATTCAGTGGATTATGGCTGTTTATAGATGATATTGTGATGCAAGAAAGAGAGGGTGGCAGGGGATGGGTGGGTAGGGAATAGTCACGTGTAAATTATATTTTGATGTTGTCCGAAGGGATTTCCCCCGTCTTTCCTATTTTCCTCATAAGGAAAAGGAGATGGAGAAGGGCAGGGGAGGGAGGGGGGTCGTCGACTAATTAAATCGGCCTTGCTGTGGGTGTACTATGTCTTGCTGCATTGCCTCTGGCCCAGGGCAGTGAGTAGAAGCCAGAGATAACTCGTCATCCACGAGGAACAAGGATGAGAGGAAAGAAAGGGTGGTGGATGGAAGTGGGTACGTGCGTGTCTCTTGACTTGGCTACCCTCCTTTTAAGGGGGAAAAGCCCTTGGTATATAGACTTAAAATAGAAATGAACGGATCATAAATAGTATTGATGAAATAATCTAAGTAGTATGTCACAATATTAAAAAAGTAACCGAGCCAGTCAAACATTTATCTAAAATCTTGATAAAAATGGTACAAAAATAAGTAGAATATAAATAAGTCAATGAATATATAATCATATAAATAAACAAAAAAATGAAGATAGAAAATGAATTAGTAAATAAACAAATTTATAAGTAGGTAGATAAGGAATAAATGAACAAATAAATGAATAAATAAACAAACGGATAAACAAATAGAGAAATAAACAAACAAAAAATAGATATACAAATAAACAAATGAATTAGCATATATATATATATATATATATATATATATATATATACATATATATATACATATATACATATACATACATATATATATATACATATACATACATATATATATATATATATATGTATATATATATATATATGTACATATATATATATATATATATATATATATATAAAGAAATAAGTAAGCAAACAAATTAATACGTGAATGACAAAAAAAAGAAAAACGGCTAAGAAACTGAGAAACAGAGAAACTGAAACAGAGAAACGCACAAATACACAAACAAATAAATTAATAAACAGATAAACAGATTAAAGGATAATCAAATGAACAGATATTCAATAAACAAAAAACAAACAATTAAACGGACAAGCAAATAAAATGAAAACAAAAATAAACAAGCAAGCAAACAACTAAAATATGTGAATAGAAAAAATAAAAGCAAATAACAAATAAACATAAATATACATAAAAATATACAAACACACAAATATACAAACATACAAACATACAAGCATACAGGCATACAAGCATACAAGCATACAAGAATACAAGCATACAAGCATATAAGCAAATAAACATACAAGTAAATAAGCAATTAAAGAAGAGAGTAAGCAAGTAAGCAAGTAAGCAAATAATAAAAAATAAACAAAAACAAAACAAAAAACAAATAAGCAAATAAACAAATGAGCAAATGAACTAATAAGCAAATGAGCAAGTAAATAAGCAAAAATAAATCAATGAACAAAAAATATATACAAATGAATCAATAAAAACAATGTAGAAATTAGTTAATGAAATTCAAGTAAATAGCTAAAACAAGAAAGAATAAGATACTTACATTTGAGTCAATCTAAAAAAAAGATAAAAATAAAATTCCTTTTGCAATTAAGTACCGTCGCCTAGGAAGCGACGTGATTTTTTATTTTTTTTTTTTTTTTTTTTTTTTTTTTAAGTAAAGTTCAAAGACAGAAGGAAGAGCATCAGGTGGGGAGAGAAAGTTCCTGAGTCTCCCAATGGAAGGAACGGGAGATTAGATACAACTAGTTCTGTGATATTTTGCCTTTTTTTTTTTTTTTTTTTTTTTTACCTCGATTGGACCAGAAGCCCCTCCTCTTCTCCTGCCATCTGACCTGGGGAAGGGAAGGAAGGGAGGGAGGAGGGTATTTGATCGACTGAAGAAATAGTAGGAATTCTTGGTTCTCCGACAATGTGGTGGGAGTCGTTCGTAATTAAATATCTGGAGGGCTCCTGCGGAAGCCACCATGAGGTTCACAATTTGGCCACGAGAGGTCTCTCTATGTCGAAGGTCTAACACGGTTTCTGCAGAGAGGAACGCGTCGTCGTGTAGTGATAGCTTATTCTCGCGATAAACATCTTGTCAGGGAGTATTTATCTATTTGTTCATATATTAATCTGTTTTTTGTTTATCTATTTATCTATTTATTCTTAACTCTTGATGCTACTTGGTTATTATTTCAAACAATGTTGTGCATCTCTGAGTAATTCTTGAAGTTTCTGTCCTTTCATTCTGGTTGCTGATAGGTATCCTTGTTCGTCTTCCTGACTTTTTCAACAGGGGAGCTTTAAAAGTCAACTAATGATCTTGTTTTTGGTGGAATTAGGCAATTCCATTCAACTTAGAAGAATCTAGTATCCAAGAGAATCTACAAAATTTTTAGCTTCTTCGTTATGATGATTTCTCTAAAGAATTTGTCTTAGCTAAATATTTTTTTCATTTTATTTCTTATTTTTCATTTTATTTTGGACAGAACCTTCGTATTGAAGTCACAAAAAAAAAAAAAAAAAAAAAAAAACGCACTTTATAAATCACATAGATATTTACAAAATACCCTCTTATTATTATCTAAATTTTTTTACGTAAACTAAACATTTCCTATTTGATTCATTCTTTGTGTTTGATGTAGAAAAACTCGCAAAAAAAGAAGTCACTCAAGCGTCATTCGTATGCGGATTGCTATGTAACATATTGACTATAATCCAAAAATAAATAAAATATAAGGAAAAAGGAAATAATGAAAATATTTAGTGATGAATAATGACAATTATTTTTAGCTTAAAGAAGCAGTCGGTATGACGTCACAATTTGCCATGCCTATGAAAAAATATACTAATATCAAATTATACATTTCTTGCGTGAGTTATATAGTCCCTATTTGTTGATTATATTGTTAGAGCTTTCTGTAGTATTTCTAAATGCATTATTAAATTTATCTTTATCTAGTCCATATGATATCATATGGATTGAGTTGTTATCATATACTGTAGTGTATGTCCTGATATGGGTTATGATTCACATTGCATTGTCAACTCTCATCGTCCCAGTTCCTTTGGTAAAGTTTTAATGATGCCTTCAATATGTATATACATTGGAAAATGTCACTGCTCAATATTTCCGCACTATCCAAAGGACGTAATTCATTTTCCATAGAAATGACTTGGATCAGATTTTAGCTTATAGTGGTACAGCAATGTTTGATCATAACAAAGAGACAGTCTGACTTTTACCTTTATTGCGTTTATTTACAACCATCCATTGGATTCCGATCCTTTCGCAATCCCTTTCGTTTTAATCAAAGCGAGCAATCCCATAATCCTTTTGTTGTGCATCCATTGTTTATTTTTGCAAAGTGAATAGATTTGTAGGAAACGGCCCGAAATGTGTCGTTTGCATTCTATAAGTCGACTGGCTATTACATGCGTCGAAGCTCTGTTCTCCAATGACAAGCCCTGTTGCTGGAAATTAACATTTAATATGTTTTGCACGTTTCTTTTTAAAATCTTTTGTCTCTCATTTCTGCTATACACATTTAAATACATCTTGTTATGTTTATCAATGGTGCCTGGTATCAATAGTGCTTTAATGCGAATTCTTGTAGGATTTTTTGAATGTGTACTTAATGGTAAACCTCTTCTTGTGCATGATTACTGAATTGTACCCAATGGAAATGGAAATAAGTTTCAAATGTAACTTTGTACGTTGTATTTTTATATCTGTGTATACTACTGCAAAATAAAAACTAAGCTAAAGTCACACACACACACACACACACACACACACGCGCGCGCGCGTGCACCTACTACTTGTACTAGCACCAGTGACGTTCTCAGTGTATAACAATACAATGAATGGGATAGGTTGCTATGCAAAGGTTTCACAGATGATACCAATATTATGAGAAAAGTGAGACGTGTATATATGTATATATATATATATATGTATATATATATATATATATATATATATATACATATACATATAAATATATATATATATATATATATATATATATATATACATATATATACAGAAACAAGGATTTATGAAATAATAATGAATTGTTCGCAAAGGCAAGGAAGGAAAAATATTTCAAAATTTTACTCACGAATGACAAGTTGCCAAAACATCCCATAAAGAGAATAACAGAGGAGACTTTCAAATTGCTAAAGAACATGACATCCGATTATAAAGATAAAAAAGAAAAATGAAAAGCAGATTCGTTCTATTCTGGAATATGGAGCAATGGTAATGTTTAGCACATAAAGAGAAAGGGAGAGAGAAATATATATATATATATACATATATATATATATATGTATATATATATATATATGTATATATATATAAACATACTTAAACCAAAGGGTTTTTTTCCCTTACACGGGGGGTAGCCAAAAAGAAAAAGGCATAGAAACCACTCCCACCCATTCCATCCTCTACATATTCCACTCCCCTCCACCCTCCTCCCTCTCTCTCATCTTGGCACCTCCTGGATGACGGGTCATCCCTGCATCCTATCCACTGCCCTGGGTTCGAAGCAGTGTCGCTAGACACAGGAAATCCACAGCGAGACCTCTTTTACTAATCTTTCTTCACTCATTCTTTCCATGTGTCCAAACCATCCGAATACTCTTTCAACAACCCTATCTCCCAGCTCCCTTTCCACCACTCTTCTCCTCCTCACCCCCTCATTTCTTACTCTATCTAGCCAAGTAACCTCTATCATACTTCTTAGACATTTCATCTCAAACACATTCAAGCTCCTTCTCTCTTCCTCTCTTAAGTTTTATGTTTCTGCCCCGTACAGTGCTGTTGGCACAATCACTCCTTCATATAACCTCCTCTTAGCATCCATTCCCAGATGTCTATTTCTCATTACACTTTTTAATCCACCAAGGCATTTACTTGCTTCTATCAATCTACATTCTACCTCCACCCCCACTCCTCCCTTTCCTGCCACATTCGCTCCCAAGTATCTAAAACTATTTACTTCCTCCAGTCTCTCACCCTTAATGCTCACTTCCAGCCTGCTGTCACTCTCTCCTCTTGTACATCTCATCACCTTAGTTTTGCCCAGATTTATCTTCAGCTTCCTTCTTTCACACACCTTCTCAAACTCTGTCACTAACTTCCTCAATCCCTCCTCTGATCCTGCTACAATCGCAGTGTCGTCAGCACACAACAAATGGCTTATTTCCCACTTTTCTTCCTTTTCTTTAACCATCTCCACCCCCTGACCCACTACCCTTGCACTCACCTCTCGCACCACCCCATCCATGTATAGATTGAACAGCCAGGGCGACATAACACATCCCTGACGAAGTCCCACCTTTTCCTCAAACCATTCACTCTCTCCATTTCTAATCCTAACACAAACTCTACTACTCTCGTAAAAACTCATAACTGTTCTTGACAGCTCTCCTCCTATCCCATATGTCTGCAGTACCTCCCACAGTGCCTTCCTGTCTACCCTGTCGTAAGCTTTTTCCAGTCCTCTGGCATTCTACCCTCTCTTAAACAAACATTAAATAACCTCACCAACCAGTCCACCATAAATGTACCTCCATTCTTCAGACATTCTGCATGGTATCCATCCAACCCAGGTGCCTTACCTGCTTTCATCTTCTTAACAGCTGCTTTCACTTCATATTTCCCTATTTCTCCTCCATTTTTCTCACTCATACAACTCCCTAAAATACTCTGCCCACCTTCCTCTCACTGCCTTCTCCTCCATTATCATCTCTCCATCTGCACCTTTTACCTTTTCTTCTGTACTTGATTCGCCTCCTCTTCCTCTTTTAATTTCTTTCTAAAACATCTATTTATTATTTTTAAAATTTTATGTCATACTCTTACCCCATTTCACATCTGCTCTCCTCTTTGCTTCCTTTATCTTATGCTTAACTTCCCTTATTTTTACTTTGTACCTCTCATACGATTCTCTCGTCCTAATTTGTAGCCAATTTATGAATGCCTGTTTCTTCTCTTCTACACCCTTCTTTGCTTTCTCATCCCACCACTCACTACCCTTCCTTCTATTTCCTCCCGCCCTCCTTGTTCCACACACCATCTTTGCACACCTTATGACTCCTTCCTTGAACCATCCCCATTCCTCCTCCACTCCTAGTTCTACTCTATCCTTCACTTCCTCCCACTCCTCTCTCAGCTTCTTCTTATACACACTCTCCTTTTCTTTCTCATTTAAGCAGTTCACTCTAAGTACCTCCCTACCTTCT
>NW_027467683.1:10000-15000 GCF_046742065.1 Oratosquilla oratoria | reverse complement strand
CACACACACACACACACACACACACACACACACACACACACACACACACAACACGGATAAGATTACTTTTTTTTTTTATATCTGATGCTCTTTTTCTAACCACCTCAAAGTTTTAGAGGGCCACTTTTTTATAATGCAGGTTTTTTCCCCCTTTCCATGGCTGAAATTTTTATAGCTATTTTGCTGTTTCGCAACATTTAAGAGGCTGGCTCCAATAACGTTTCAATAACTATTTAATTTTATTATTTGTTTGTATATCTTAAAAACAATCTCTAAAATATAGTACTTGTATGGCTTCTGTCTTTTTCCGTGTCTTCTCTCTTATCTTTTTGTCTTTTATCTTTTCTTACACTATAAATATTAACATAACCGAGAGACTGAGAGATACGATATTGTCCAATGTCACACACACATATCCAAGTCACATGTCACAATAAGTTAACTATATTTGTGTGTTTGTAATTTGTATAAGTAAATTTGTAGGTCCATCAAAACTCAACAGAACAGTGGATTCTTCAAGATTTACAGCATCCCAGATATTTACCACACACCTTGCATGTTCACGCTGTCTGATTTCATCATGAGGAATTAATAGCTGAAATAGAAATTACAGTCTCACAATGGTAATAAATATAAGTTTCACTTTTAATTTTAAAAATTTTTAACTTTTGTTTTTTTGTTAGTTCTTTACATATTCAATTATCAAAAAATTGTAAGCTTCCTTACAAAACCAAGGAACTCTCGGTGCTATAGTAAACATAAACGACGGGGTCAGTCGGATTTTTTCATTTCCTTAGCAATTGTCATGAGTTTGTAAATAAACACCTTTCTAGTATAAATCGCATAGCCTATAAATGCCATAGTACAACCAATTTATAGGTCCCTCACAATTTATTCAAGAGGGCGATTATGTTCTTTCAGTCGCCCTGGTACTCGAAATTTGAAACCTTTTTCTGGAGGACTTTTTTTAACTTTCTGAGGCGTAACTCGTCGACCCAACCCCGTGCAATTTTCCCTGATACATGGTATACATGTACACATGTACACATGTACACATGTACACACACACACACACACACACACACACACACACACACACACACACACACACACACACACACACACACACACACACACACACACACACACAACGGGCTTGATTGCTTTGCTTGCTTTCTTGCTTAGGGCGGTCTGGTCGGGTATTGACGATGACAGTGCTCCGGTGAGGTGAAATGAATGTAGTGAAGTTGGGTGGTGATGCTGAAATCTTTGTCGCTGGTGCCAATGGAGGTGACTGTGAAGTCCAATATTTTACCAATATATCATTGCACACTGAGATGGATAAATTCTATTGTTAAACTGGTATGTTTTTGCCCAACAGTTGTCCAGCGCTTAGTTGTCCCTTGCGAGCACTTCGTACGCTCACCTCACACACACCGCGCCCACACCCACGCACGCACGCACGCACACACACACACACACACACACACACACACACACACACACACACACACACACACACACACACACACACACACACACACACACACACACACATATACACACACACGCACACAAACATACACGCACACACACGAGGATACACGCACGCACATACACTAATATACATCTTTACTCCATAAGAAGACAGCAATTGCCCTTTCTCAGCAACTAGATGTGAATTGATACAACAACAAAAGCATTTAAAAAACAACATCAGCTCGTCAGTTCAGCAATGTAATTCTTATGCTCTATTTTGAGTGGAGGCAAAAAAATTCGGTCAGTTGATTAGGATCATATTGGATTGATGGCAGCATTTGTTTCATTTGAATAAAGTTAGAGACAATAGAGGCCCTGATTCACGGATGCATGATTTGGTCAGAATGAAGCCAATGGGCATTGCTTAGACCCTGACATTCGATAAAGTCCAGATGTTATTGATTTATGCTTGGAATATCAACCAGCCAATCAATTAGCCAGCCAATCATGCATACGCAGGGCATATGCAGATTATCATTGCTTTATGCTTGGAACCAATCAACCAGTCAATCAATAGACAAGTAGTAAATAACATAACATAACAACATAACATGACATGACATGGCATGATGACATGGCATGGCATGACATGACATGACATGACATGACACGACACGACACGACACGACACCGACACGACATGACATAACATATAAAACTATGTCACAAAATAACGAAACGTAACATAGCATAACATAACATAGCCTTAGCTAGTCTAGCCCAACCTAACCTACCCTAACCTAACATAGCCTAACTTAACCAAACCTAACTAAACCGAACCAAACTAAACCAAACCAAGCCAAACCAAACCAAACCAAACCAAACCAAACCAAAACTAAACCAAATAAAACCAAACTAAATCAAACTAAACCAAACCAGACCAAACCAAACTAAACTAAACCATACTAAACCAAGCTACACCAAGCTAAACCAAACTAAACCAAACCAAACTAAACCATGCTAAATCAAACTAAATCAATGAAAAACAAAGTAAACCAAGCCAAACAAAACCAACCAAAACAAAATAAATCAAAATAAATCAAACTAAACCAACCTAAACCAAACCAACAAAAAATCAAACCAAAAAACATAACTTAATGTAACCTAACCAAACTTAGCCTAACCTAACCTAGAAATACGAAACAAAATATATTGAAGAAATGCCGTCATCATTCTCGCTTTCAGCTTCTTATTTAGGGTACGGAATGCGTGGGCTACAGTGAATAGAGCTTACCAAAAGGAACAAGGAAATGTATATTTTTTCCAGTCACACTTTTTGTGTCCATTTCCTGGTCCACAACGTTAGAGACAAAGTTGGAATCATATATGATCTCAAAGCTGGATATGATCAACAGAACGATGCTGAGATTTACAGCTCTGGGTGGGACTCGAGCTCGTATCTCTGAATTACCAGTCGAGAGTGGCACTACTGCAATGTCTAGTCGTGTGTGTGTGGGTATATGCATGGATATGTGTGTGTGTGTGCTTTTTGTGTGTGTTTATGCGTGTGCATGAATACATGTGTATGCGCGTTGTGCTTGAGTACGTGTGTATTTGTGCGTGCATGCGCGCACGCGCGTGCGTGTGTGATTTACAATGGTCATGGTGTTGGACTCGTGATCGACATTTATTAACCTCCCGGATAAGAGCTCAGTGCTCGTATGACTGATCTATGGGTAATACTGTGACCTTACACGCACACACACACACCCACCTCCCTACCCACGAGAGTTGAAGTAACAACCCGCAGCGCAGCAATACTGAAATTATCTCAGCCCTGGGTGGGATTTGAACCCGGACCGCCGTAATAGCAGGCGAGAACTCTAACCACTGCACCACGACGTCTAATCACTGCACCACCACGTCTAATCACTACACCACGAGGTGTGTGTGTGTGTGTGTGTGTGTGTGTGTTTGTGCGTGTATGTGTGTGTGTGTGTGTGCGTGTGTGCGTGTGTGCGTATGTGTGTGTGTGTGTGTGTGTGTGTGTGTGTGTATGTGTGTGTGTGTGTGTGTGTGTGTGTGTTGTGTGTGTGTGTGCAAGCGTAAGTGCGTGCGGAACTGTGTGTGTATGCTTTAGAATATGGGTCACTTTAATATCTAATACAGCACTTATCTTTTCCATCACATAACCAAAATTTTTTATGATAATTCGTTCGTTCTGAATGTCGACCATCATTCTGCTGATTTTATGTTTTAAACATTTAATTATGAGATTCTCATTCCTGCTAAAGCGGAAACAATTGGATCTAGATCAATATATAACCCAGTAAGACTTTATTGGACATTTCGAGCATGACGCTCAACCGGATTCGCCAGCACATGACCTCCTATTTGATAAATTGCCTTTCAATTCAACGGAAACAAATATCTATAATACATGTATATATATATATATTTTTTATCTTGAAATCCTAAAAGCATATTTAAATTTTATGGAGTTGTTGTCATTTACGTTATGGTAGGTGTATTTGTCAGAGTTATTGTATGCATGCCAGAGATATACATACATACATACATACATACATACATACATACATACATACATACATACATACATACATACATACATACAAGCAAAGGCTTTTTCCCCCTTACATGGGAGGTAGCCAAAATACAAAGCCATAGAAACCACTCCCACTCATTCCATCCCTATATACTCTACTCAACTCTATCCTCTTCCCTCCCTCTTATCTTGGCACCTCCTGGATGAGGGTCATTCCCTGCATCTTGTCGGCTGCCTTGGATCAGATGCAGTGTCGGAAGACACAGCACATCCACAGCAAGGCCGCTTCATTAATTCGGCAGGAGATATACAAGGTAGCAAAAACTCTTATTCCAACTTATGCATATATATATATATATATATATTATATATATATATATATATAAATATATATATATATATATGTATTCGAAAATGGTTAAAATTATGAACTCTGCATGAAATTTCTAATAATCATTCCAACGGTTATATGCTTTTGAATAAGTAATACAATTTTTTGTGGTAAAAGAGATGTATATCTATATACATCTGCAAATGTTGATAATGTTTTGACTAACAATGCATAGATTTTTTTTATTATTTGAACAACTAAATGTGACAGCTATATCTAAACAGGAATTTCAAACAGTCATGTTCATTAAGATTGAATGCACACGTTAATGTGACAAAATGCATTTATATATGTTCGTAAGATGTTGACTAACCAGGACTAAAATTTCCTCACCAAATTTTCATTGACCACATATTGCAGAAGTTGAAAAACAACAACAACAGTCATGGTAAAACAGGAAGAAAAGAAACATAGTATGGAAGAGTTTCGTAGCAAAACCTGATATTATATAGGAAAGGAAATGACTACGAAAAAATGGTTTAATAATGAACAATCTACGATTTTTGTCCTCTTTTTGGTATATCTAATATATATATATATATATATATATATATATATATATAT
>NW_027467683.1:0-7500 GCF_046742065.1 Oratosquilla oratoria | reverse complement strand
TTAAACAATCGTCTAGGTTTTCCCTAGGTACTGGATACAAGAAGCAATCAAGTAAATTTACCTCTCAAGGTAAGGAATGTGTTTGAGCTTTAAGCTAAACAAGCTTTAATGTTAATTATTATTCTTTTTTTAGGTGTCTGGCATTGGATGAATAAGGATAGATTTTGGACTTTCGGGTCTTACAGATCTTTGTATGCTGAATGGAAGTGCCTGGTTTTGGCAGGGCCAAAATCACGAACGAGTCCAAAAGTCAATGAAATGAAAACTAAAGTCAACCAGTTCTCTGGACATTCAAACCTGACCCATAGTATCCCAGAACTAAATGAATATAATATTAATTTCCTCAGAATTTCATATATTTCTTAGTACTTGAGTTCTACTGTCACCGTCACCTGATTGACTGCTACATCGAGTTTTCGTATTCAACAGTCAATCAGTCACAACTATAAGAAAATGTTGATACAATGAGAGTTACCTAAATGGACTTGAGATTAAAGAATACATTTATTTTTTCTGTAATGTGATAGAAAATGTCAGACACATTACTTTCATATTGAGCTTCTAAAGAAGAGAAGGGATGAATTGATTAGAAATCATTCAACATATGCACGAGTTACGGAATTTTCTTGCTGTATTAGTATACAATTCTTTTGTTTGACTTAGTACGTATTGGAGTCAGTTGGTTTTTCAATCATACATTGTCGACGATAGCTATTGTCCCCTGGAATACTCTTCATTCAAGCCCAACTGCTTGAGGTCTCACTAAATATGTCCCTTAGTCTACACCTCCTCTTCCTTTTGGTTGTCTTTTCTCCATCTGACTCCTCCATATTACCTTCACACATTTATCTTCATCCTGTAAACATAACTACACCACCTCAGACGTGTCTGTTTTGATTTCTCCCTGATGTCCTTACTCCAACTTTTCCTCAGAAGCACCCCCGTCAACCATGGTATTCTCATCTCTGTTCTACCCATCTACTTTTCTTTATTTGTTCTCAATATCAGAGCCTGTGCATCATTGGTCTTACCCCTCTCATTTCACTGAATTATTCATTTGTCTATTCATTTATCTATTTATTCCCTTGTAAGGGGGAAAAAGCCTTTGGTATATGTATGTATGTATTTATCTGTTTTTGTTTTACGAAAGCTGCAGTGTAATTCAAAATAGTACGGCCATGCACAAGGAGCTAATATTAATGGGAAAATAAGTAATTGTTAGATGGGTGTTGGGTGAATGTGGGGATGAAATAGGCCGAGTGCGTGACTTGGGTACCTAACTTTATTATAATTGGGAAGAAGCCTTTTGGTATATAGTTTGTTGTATAGATAGACAAACACTACAGCCTTCCTCCCTTCTCCCTATCTTGTCCTTTCTGGCCTCCCATGCTGTTCATCTAAGTTCTAATATAAAGGGTAGGTCAAAGTAAACCTTCACCTCTTTAAAGCTATTACAAATTTAGATATAAGGAGGAAATAGGAAGAACTGGTTTATTACCAGGGGTGTCAACGAATGGAATAGACTTAGTAACCATGTAGTGAACGCTGAAAGTATTGGCTGTTTTAAGAACCAGTTAGACATGTTATGGATGAGGATGACAGGTGGTAATGGACATAGAACTGCCTAGTGTAGGCATTATGGTTCCTGTAGTCTCATTTATTCTTATGTTCTTATGCAACATAATCATCTGGCATAATAAGAATATAATCTGTACAGTATGTCACTGTGCTAAAGGATTTATTTACTGTAACTAGAAAGAATTTTAGAATTGTAACTTAAGTGTATGTATAGGCACGCATAAGCATGCCCACCACAGCCACGTCCACGTCCAAGGACATGGCCAGATACACATGTATATACATGTACACATACATGTACACATACATATACATATACACATACACATACACATACACATACACATACACACATACACACATACATACACACATACACACACACATACATACATACATACATACATACATACATACATATACATACATACATACATACACACATACACATACATATATATATATATATATATATATATATATACATATATATATATATATATATATATATATATACACATATACAAATATATATATATATATATATATCTATATATATATATATACATATATTCTGTTGAAATCATTTGTTTGTACATTAATAATGGGTTGTTAATCATGGTATACGTCCATCCCACGTAGTATATAAATTCACCTGCCCAGAGGAGGACTGTACGCCCCTATATACCTACGTGGGAAGGACTACTACCACCCTGTCCGAAGAATCACCCTTCACCTACAACAAGGAGGACCGAAACAACACCTTTGGACCCACCACAGACGCCATCTCGACAGGGAAACCATGGTACACAACACAGAAATCGTCGCAGAGGAGAAGGACCTCCAACGTTTGACCATTTTGGAGGCTGTAATCATAAAAGATTTACAACCCATTATTAATGTACAAACAAATGATTTCTCCCTCCTCCCCAGCATGAAACCTACACGTAGGAGACATTTGTTCACCAAAATACAACCACCAGATCAGAGAACACCCATAAAGGTCCAAAATATTCCCGCAGAGGATAAAATGTCATGCCTTAGACGATCGGCTAGGCTTAGGAACCAACCAAATAGCGCCAGCCAAACAGAGGAGAGTCATTAAGTGACCTCTCCAAGTTTTTTCCTTTATACATATTTATACTCGTCTTGGTCACATTTCCCTTCATTCCAACTGAAGATGCAGAACGATCTGCGAAACGTCTTGGGTTTATTATACTGTGTTTTGTTTATTTTCATTTATTTTGTATATAACATAGACTTCTGTGTTAATATAAGTTACCAATGTCAATTGGAAATTTGCTTCATCCCCTCTCATTTCCCCAGAAATCTACTTTCCGAAAGCTAGAAAGCTTAAGAAAGAAATTAATTTCTAATGAATTTGCTGTCGTTTTCAACAGAATATTCTTAAAAGAGAATCTCCTGCCACGCTTCACGAATATATATATATATATGTATATATATATATACAGTATATATATATATATATGTATACATACATATTACATATACATAAACATATACGTACACATATAGACGTATACATGTTAAAGTAAGACTTCTCTCTTTTAGGTACAACCATTCAATAAGCGGGAACAAACGTGACGAACATACGCGGCCGAACTCCTCTCTCTTTTTCTTTCAAGCCTTTTGTAGGTAGAGATGATTTATCACTTAGTGTTGCCTGTGTCCCCTCTCACCCAGGGAGATCCCTCCCTGGGCGAAAACTTCTGTCTTGGGAGGAGAATGCTTAAGCCCAAATTGGAATGCAAATGAAAGGATTTCCTTTTTGCTTCCATTGTTTGTATTCCATTTCTGCTCTTGCCTGTTTCGAAGAAAATATGAAGGTGGGACTTCTCAATTTTTCTTTATGCCAGACTTTGTACAGATGGAATAAACTCATTAAATTTCTAACTTCTTCGTTTAATCGTATATGTAATATGTATATGCAGTGTGAATCCAGTGATTGCAATTCAGAAGATAAATTTCTTTATACATTACAAAAACAAAGAAAGTTTGGACTTCATCAAGGAAAAACAACTGCTCCACCGAGGAGATACAGGAGTTTTCAGAAATACTTACATTACCGTGTATATAAAACATTCTAACCTGAAAGAACTGTGTAAGCTTAAGGCTACGATTACACTAGTCATGGAGAATGGTTGGATTCCAACGACTATGAGGTTGGATTTCGTCCAAGGTTACACTATACCAAATCCTCCACGCCCTTGGATGAAATCCATCTTAATTGGTTGTGAATTCCCCAACTATTCCGATATGACTTGAGTATAGCCGTTAGCTTAACATAGTGCGTACAGCGAAAAGATAAAAATATCTCCTAAAGTATGACTCCGAAGATTGTTAGAAACATTAGCGAGAAGACCTTTATGAAGAATCCCGGCTAGACCTTATCATAGCTGGTTTTCATAATGTGTCGCCTATGTTTAAAAATCTATCTTACAGACAAAAGTGGAAAAAAATTTAATGTTTTCCTTGCACTTTACATGATCGGTTATGACAAAGAACTCGGCCATTTGATCTATGCGTGCAACAATCTTATGGGGCAACTTCAACGACAACAGACTCACCTCACGAATGGAACACCATATTATCCACCAACTATAAGAGTGAGAACAAAATTCCTAAAAATCCATGGAGATCATTAGGCCACAAACCCAAGTTGTAACACTATATACAAAAACCGGGGCCGTCCCTGGGAGAAATCTTCAGAATATTTTATTTAACATATGAAGCATTGGGCCAACATAAAAACTTGTCATGTCATTAGATTGTGTATCATTCCATTCTCCCTTAAATGGTCCCAGAAACTTTTAGGTATATAGATAAATATATTGGTTTATGTATCTTCAAATTCCAATTACGTATTTACTTAATTTTTATTTTTAATCTCAAAAACAACCATCTCTTTGTATACAAACTTGATCCCTTTGCTATTTTGATTACCTTCAAGACTGAGAGATGTACCTAAGGAACCCTAATAAAACGTTTGAGTCACACTGTTTCAACTATAATAAATGACCTGTGATGCGATGGGTTTGTTATGTATTTTACCATAGGCCTATATACACCATGTATTGTGGTGCATGTGATTGTATAACAATATGTATGTAAACATGGCTTTAATTTACTACAACCTGGATAGAATAAAAAAAAACCTCAACTGTCCAAATGGAAGTAGTAAATAATTAATAATAATTGACGACGGACGACGAACGACGACGACATGTCGCGTGTGGTCTCAGAGTGGTTTTCGAAAGGAGGGGCCCGCACACCGAATACTACGTTGTAGAAGTTTACAAACCGTTTTTCTCCTACTGTATAAACGAGAGACCTGTAAGCCCAAAGAGGACTGGTAGCAGAGTAACACGAGAAGAAACAAAGGAACACAATGAAAGAATGTGAAGATTCTCTGTTCAAACAGGACGACTATCTTACAAAATAGATAGATGAATATACAAATGACTAGATTAATAAAACATACAGATAATGCAAAGTTAGTAAATAGATAAGTACATAGAAACTTAAATAAATGCAAGTAAATAAAATTAAAATAAGAAGATAAAAAAAATACATAACACAATAGATTAACCATCGCCATTAAATAGGTAGGATTTAAGATACTGAAAAAAATTTAAAAAGAACACAGGGAAATTATTTCATAGGGAAATTAAGTAGATGTATATACATATAAAGAAATGAAAAGAATATGATACATATCAAGGAACATTAAGACACACACAAATTGATATAAGACAAAAAACAAGAAGACACTTGGATATGTATGAACAAATAGAGTAACTCATACTGAATTAACGATTCACTAGAGCAATTAATTAATAATAACGTTCTTGATGAGGTTTTCTATGGGAACAAATAGATGTATTACATATAAAGGAAATGGAACAGAATTGATACATATTTGAAAAAACAAATAAACACAAACTAATATCAGACAATAAACACAATAACCGGATATATATGAAAATAAGTAGAAACTCATAACCCAGAATTACGATCACGAGAAGCAATTAATAATAATACGGTTTCTTGATGAGTTTTCTATGGACCATACTTATAGGGTTGGGGTACAATTCCTTCGTGTAGACAGGATTATGCTAGACGATTCCTGATTTGTAAACTATAAACATAACGAAAACAAACAAATACACAAGTACACAACCAAACACACTCACGCACACATACCACGCACACATAACATACACGCGAACACACGAACACACACCCCCTCACACACACACAACCCCCACACACACAACACACACACACACCACCAACAACAACACACACACACACAACACCACAACACCACACAAAGGGTACGGACCGCTTCCGCACACAACACACAAAGAACCCTACATCAGCAAACACCGCACACACACACACACACACACACACACACACACAACACACACACACACACACACACACATGCAACGCATGCACGCACACACCAACAGGAACAAAAACAACCACACACACACACCACACACATGCACGCAATGCACGCACAACACACACACACACAAAACACACACACACAACACCACACACACACACACAAATCGGACACACACCACACACAATCACACACAAACACACACCACACTACCACACACACACACAACACACACACACATCGCAGTTGAATCGAGCGCTGGACTGGGAAGTACGGTTAGTGCTCCGCAGTACCTCCCAGTTCGAATCCTGCCCAGAGGCCAGAAAATTATTTCGGTATCGCCAGTGCTTCGGGTCGTTACTCTGACTCTCGTGTGGCGGGGAAGGGTGCGGGGGGTGGTTAGGGGTGTGTTGTGTGTGAAAGGTCATAGGCATTACCCATAGATCGGTCATCACGAAGCTCTGAGCTCGTCTTCCGGGAGGGAAATAGCTGTTGATATCACGAGCCCAACACGATGATCCAAAGACCAAGGTGAGCACACACAACAGCCACACACATCTACACACACACACACAACACACACACACACACACACCACCACACACACATCACCACCACACAACACACACACACAGAACAACACACACACAACAAACAACCACACACACACACACACACACACAAGCACACACACACCACATCTCGTAGGCGCAATGGTTAAAGTTCTCGCCTGCCACTACGACGGTCTGGGTTCGTATCATCGCTCACGGCCTAGGGCTAAAATCATTTCAGTATTGCTGTGCTGGGGGCGTGGTTGTTACTCCCAACTCTATTGGGCAGGGAGCTGGGGTGTGTGCGTGCATGTAAGGTCCACAGATCATTTACTTTACCCATAGATTGGTCTATACGAGCTTTTGAGCTCTCATCCGGGAAGGTTTATTAAACTATCAATCACGAGTCCAACACGTGATTCCAAGACCATAGGTGAATCACACATCACACAGACCCAACACCCCAAGGATAAACGAGCGAACCCACATACCCACACGCACCCTCACACCCCCACACCACCACCACAACCCACCACACACGAACCACACACACACACACCACCACCACACAACACACACAACACCACAACACACCACACACCACCAACAAGACCTAACCCCACACACACAAACCACGGCACACACACACCACACACCCACACAACACACACACCAAACACCACACAAACACACACACACCCACACACCACAACGGGTTTTATACAAACACACAACGTACGAAAGGGCAAATTCCTGTAGAGCCCCAGGCTTACGGGCAGGGGATGATAGTGGATTTTGAACCCTAGGCTAAGCTGTTTTGTTCCAATAAACGTAGGAGGGAAAAAGTGTTGTGATGTGCCTAGGATTACTGTGTGGGGGCGAGTGGATACTCAGGCGGAAGCATATTAACCCATTCAACTCCGATGACAAGAT
>NW_027467682.1:17500-93159 GCF_046742065.1 Oratosquilla oratoria | reverse complement strand
ATCGGGTGTTTTTTTTCGCTGTCACCTGATGAACTGCATGGGCGCCCGCTATTGGCTGTATATATTTAAGGATCCAACAAAAATGCAAACTTTTCCGCTTCTATGTATATCAACATGTATAAGTAATTGGAGAGAGTTAAACTGATTGACTTGGTCAGGATACCTCTTCTCACACTGAACATCCATTACCCCAAAAATATGGGTCCATTACCCCCACTGGGGTAATTTACCCCGGGGTTGGGAAACACTGCTTTAAGTGTATCAATCTACTTGACTCTTCTACCTCACTAATGCTGATGTTAGTTAGTCTACTTCCTTCATCCCCACTGTATATCGGGTCGCAGTCAGCTGCCATATCTAACCTTTCCTTTGTAAACATCGTGAGAAAACATTTGTTAAACGCCTCGCTCATTTTTTTCTCCGAATCTATCATGACAGCTTCTTCGTTTCTAATTGGGCCCATTTTTTTCCTTATTTAGGTAATATAGCTTATGTACTGTGTCTTACTGCATTGCTTCAGACCCGGGCAGTGTACAGGAAACAGGGATGAGGGGGGAAACAATGGGTGGTGGATGTGGGTATTGTTTTAACGTTTTTTTTGCATGTTTGGATGTTCTGCCATGTTTGTATCTGTGTGAGCTATGTTTGTGGAAGCTGAGTACAAGTGTTTGTGTGTCCTCTCATGGCAAATGTGACCCCTTGAATTCGCGCGAACTGTCTTTTCATGGTAGAGATGGTCAGTAGGTGCGGTATTTGTGCAGACTGTAATTATCTTTAGGGTTTTACTTTGTATAGCCTTGCATGGTGTTGTGGTATGTCTCAGGTGATGTTAGGAGGCTCATGTGATGTTTGCATAATCGAACACTGAACTATATTGTTTGTATACTGTAATGGTACTCTTCTTTGTTTTTGTTGCAAATTTTAGTACCTGCAAGTGATTTACGCGCGTTGAGTCAAGGTGTGGCACTTATTTCGATCTTTATGTTATGTATGCTATGTTTGTTTGCATGACATGGGATGTATCTTATGTTAAGCCGAAAGAATCTTTGAGTGAGTGTGTGTGTGGGTATGAGGGTGTGCTAGTTGATACATGAGAAAAAGACTCCTGGACATGTATAGCATTGTGTTCTAGACTGTCCAAAGGCGTATACGTTGTGGCTGTGGAATTGGTCAGTGCTGTTTTGAGTGTAGTTGGTGTAATGAACAAGGGTGTTGAGCGCATCGAGGTATCGTATGCCACTATTTCTGTTGCCGTCTGCTCTTACGAAACGTGTCTGCATGTAAATTGTTATGTCGTCCTGCGTAAGGAGAGATTTTCTGGGGTGTAGGGTTTAGGTATCCCGCATGTATAGATTCAAAGATAGTATACGCATTATTTGAGATATATTTTTATTTATCCATTTTAGTATTATTTTGTTTTGTTTTTTCGCATCCGACCTAGATATGGACCAATAAGGTCTCCTGTGCGCATGCTCCGCCTGGGTATTACGTTGTTAAAAGGCTTGGGGGAAAGGACGAAGCCCTGTGGTACTCCGCTCCTAAAATATTCTGGTGTGGTCATCATTGAGGCCATTAGTGATTGCCACAATAAATATTTCTCCCTGTGCCTAACATAAATGAAATTTGACGCCAGGCATTAATTCTGGTATTAGGGTGCTTGTCTGTGCCGTTTATTTTGTTTGTGAGATTGTGTGTCTGAGGACGTGCATCAAAATTTGCACCAATGTTTAATTTCATAGATTGAATGCTCATTCGCCCGTGTTCTGTGATTCTGATTTTACTTTCAATTGTCTTTCACCTGCCTTGGTAACATATGTCAGCCACCCTGAATACTTAATATTCTCATCATGTATCTCCGCCATGTTGACAATCATTGCTTGTATTGTTTCCTGTGAGTTTTGTCTTTCTTTTAGTTCTCGCATTGATTGCTTACTGGTAAACGTCCCTCGTCCCATCCTACCACTGTGATATAATTTCGTTTGTATCAATATTCTTTCTGAACGTTTCCACTGCTCCCCAGTACCCTCAGCACCTCCTTCTCAGCTTCTTCCTTTGTCGTCATATTGGTTCCATAAAACTTTTTTATTTGTTTTGTTTCCGTAGCAATTGAGTCTCCGCTTCCTCTTATAGTAATTATTGAGAACCTACAAGCCCTTGTAGTGAAAAGTGGCAATTGCTGAAAAATCTTGTCGAGATTAAACACTATGTGAATGATGGAGCCTTTATAGTGTACGATTACGACGTTCTATTTGTATGTGTTTTATTTATGAGGCTATATTTGCAATTGGAAACTATGTTCAGTTGTAACCTTTGCTTGAGAAATGTGTGAGACAGGGCAACCCAAACGGCCGCGCACGTGCTAATAAACATTCCATGCTTTACAATGGTGTTTATCTTTCGATGCACTATCTGCCCTTAGTTTGGATTGTTTGAAATTATCTTCATGTCCCTCCACCGTAACTTTCTCTTCTAATTTGTCATAATCCTTCTTTAATTCCACAAAAACTCTATGTATACGATTCCTTCGGGATTGTCATCTCAATTAAAATTTATTTTTCAAATCGTGCTATGTGGAACCGTGGAAAATTACATTATTGTTTGAGTATTTTCAAATTCGTTTTAGTTCTTTTAGCATATTCTCCACTAGTCGAAGTATGTCGTTCATAGATCTGCGCCATTTTTATGTCTTTGGTTGATCTCATTTATTTTAGTTTCCTAATTATATAATTATCTGTAATCATAATCTTATTCCTATTCGTTCTACATTAACAAACATTTTAACATATTAATTACCAGAGATCGGAACCCCATGTTCTCCAACATACTCTATTCATCGCTCGGAACTAGGTAATTTCGCTGAACATATAGAGCTAGGTCGAATGTCTTCTCGCCTCCTACTGCCAACTGTAATTATAACAGTCTTCGGTCCAAATTCGATTCTCAATAACACAATCATCAGATGTCTTAGTCTGTCATACTGTCATAGTTTCAAAATAAGAATGTTGTTTCACGTACCATCCAGTTTATAGTTATCGGGTTTATTGCTTTCCATTATTTGCTGATACAATACAAGGTTTTTATGAACGTATCACTTTCCAGAGATCGAGCTACCTCATGTTCTCCTACAATTCCGTAGTTTATCGCTCGGAAATAAGTAATTTTTCCTAAACAGATAGAGCTAGGTCGAACGTCTATCTCCCTCCAACCACCGACATCACAACTCTGTGGGGTGTGTGTGTGTGGGTAGGTGTGTGGGTGTGTGTGTGTGTTTTTGTGTGGGTGGGTGTGTGTGTGTGTGTGTGTGTGTGTGTGTGTGTGTGTGTGTGTGTGGGGTGTGGGTGTGTGTGTGTGTGTGTTTTGTGTGTGTTGGTGTGTGGGTGTGGGTGGGTGTGTGTGTGTGAAAGAGAGGGGGGTTTGATAGTGAAAGAACTTATTTCAGGTATTTTCTATGAATCTTTACCGTCGCTGAAAAGTGCGTAAAATTTCTCCCGTTACATGTTTTGCAAGACACTAGTAAAATATGTGAATACTAATATGCCCACAAATGTGCTGTTTTTACAGTCGTTAATAACCCTAAAAAAAAGTATCAGATCTATCAAATAACATATCAATGTAACTCGCACATACTTCATTCAAGAAATACTACATGAATATTTTGTTAAGAAAAGTTTCAAGTATTCCATGGCGGTTGTTCGTGACTGCACACCGTTCCAAGTAGAATGACCAATCTTTGGTCAGATGCTGAATTAACGGTGAGACCCGTCCGTGATGAGGGCTTAGTATTTTGATGCATTCGTCAGTTTTCTGTGTGAGAGAGAAAAATATCTAGAGAGATGCATAGTATAAGTAAAAGAATATTTGTTTGAGTTTTCCAACATTTGAAATAATGCCCTTGTTCTTACAAAAAGATACACATGTTTCATAGTTTGGCATTGTGGGAGGCGAGTTCATTAACATGAAAGCTGAGCATAGCTCGGCGGGAAGGAAGTGTATATACAAGGTTTTACTATATTGTTTTTTATGTTGGGGCTTTTGAAGACACAAAAGTTAGTTCTACCAATGGAAGTATTTAAAAAAAAAAAAAAACAGCAATATAGGATAGAGAGGTCTTCCGGACGAGGTACGTCGGATAGAACAGCAGGGTAGAGATGAAATTCGAAGCGGAGAGATGGAGTGAGCATTTAATGATAAGAAAAGGGGAAAGAGGAATAGGAGGCGGTGCACAGGGGTGAAGTTGAAAAAGGGTAACCCGGGGGGGGGGGGGGGCGGGGGAGGGGGGGGGGGGGGGGGTGCGGCCCAATATCACTGCAAAGGATAGCAACCTACGCCGCTGGGAAACGCAATCGCGATTCTTGAGGAGCCTGAGCAGGCGGGCAGTTTTTCGTCGAAGTGCGCTGAGAACAACATTCTCGATGTAGGGTCTGGAAAAAATAGAAAGGATGAGTGTCGTTAACGGGCTTCTGCCCTGCCAATAACAACGGTGTCCCACTGAGGCATTAGATAATTAAAGATATACTCCCTGCTAAGCAGACTGATGAGCTACCATCCGGTAGAAAAAAAAGATGTTGCCAGGCCATAACTACATGTAAATGTTTTCGTCCCCTATAGTAAGAGGGAATGGCAGAGTCAGATAATAATTTCTGCCCAGTACTACCTGAGAGAAAAACACGAAAAGAGGAGGTCCCTAGTCCCCCCACATAGTTGCCTTTTGTGACCAGGCAGGGGAATGATAGTAGGAGTGGATTATGTCTACCCATCACATAATGCCAAAAAAAAAAAAAAAAAAAATAAAAAACATGTAAAGGTAGGGGTAAATGCCAATATCAAAGGAGGGTAACAGAAAGGGAGGAGAGTACAAGCCTTGAGGGATCAGCCTTTCTCTTTGAAAGGAAATGAGTCTCCGATCACAATAGAATGCTTCAGAACTCTATGCCGTCGATGTCATGGGTACCCAATGTCGCCCTCGGAGAAATCAATGGGTAAATGCTGGACTGATATTGTATTCAACCAGAGAGTGTACTGTGAAAACTCAGTCTAGGCATGTTACCCAAAGAATGGGGAAGATCCGCCGGTTATGGCCTGTATTCGGCAGTTTCCACGCGCAAACCCCCATGTAGTCGCCCTTCCCATTTCCAAAAATCAGCTCTCGGTAAGTTACGTTCACTTGGACCATCCAATAAGTTTTGTGGGCGTCCCTTCCTATTTTTTGTTTTCCTTCACATGGGAAAATGTCGGTTGGATTAAACGTATGAGTGAGATCATCATCAGCTAAGCGTGGCACATGCCTATTTGACTGGAGTTGACCGTTACAATTTATGCTGGGTAATAGACCTTGGCTGATTGGCCACGAAAATGTCGGCGTGTTTGATATGTCATACCAGTAATACCCCCATAATTCTCCGAAGACACTTGGTACCTAAGACGTTGAGAACATCTCTTCAAGTCTAGCATTCATTGTCCATGTCTCACAACCGTAGAGCTAGACAGAGATTCACAAGGCAACTGGAAGATTCGGATCTTAATCCCTCCTACATAATGGTGTCAACGACTCCTTAAATACTCTGGTTGAACGAGTCCTCACTAACAAATGGACCATGGCAATCCCATGATAGTACTTCCTGACTTGACGCATCATGTATTTCACGCTGCACTACACATAACAAGCGAAGTTTTCCAAGACCTCAGTGGCCCTCGACCACAGCTATGGACAAAATGAACATGTATCATCTAGTGAGCCCCCAAACGCCTTGACCTTGATCTTGGTCTATGAGTGACACCGTGTCTTCAATCAGGACATTCCATTGACTCCGCAGGAACCATAATCAATCGCTCTGTGTAGACATGGACGATGACCTTAGTGTTGCCAATGGATTTACTCGTAAACATGCAGATGTTGAAAAGTGTCGGGGAGAGGACACATCCCGCTTATTCAAGCCCCTGAATTTTACGGAAATAAAGACGGACACTTCTCCTCCACACTACACTGCACTTTTCTCCCCACAGAATCTCCAGGACATCAGTTCAATAACCCTTTTAGGATGCCCACACATCCCCGATATCCCAAAGCTTATCAACGATAAAAACGCCCTCATCGAAATTAACCCAAGATATAAGCAGTGCCCCATATTAAATTTCACCTCAGCACTCCATAAGAACATGAAGCGCTAGAATCCAATTAGTTATTGACTTAAGCTAGGTGTCAAAATTCATTATTTGATCAGGTCTATAGGAGCTATCGCAGAACGAGAGCATACCCATTCCAGCAACGTGCGGAGAAGTTTGCTTCGCACACTAAGAGCAAATATAATACCAGCAGTAATTGTTGGGTCAGTACAAACTGGGCTTTCTTTTCCCCCCTTCCCTACAATTGGGTTCTATAAGAAAAGTAAAATGTCTAAGACCTCTGGCGAAGGACACTGATAGGCGGCGTTTTTTCTGGCGGTAAACTGTATGTTGAAGGTACACTGATAGGGCAAAATCAGCACAATAACTGGGTGGGATGTCATGGCTGAGGAATTTATTACGAAAGTGCGATGTTGTCCTCTGGGGATAAGGAATATAAAAATATGAGGGGAGCTAACTAGGTTTTATAGGGAACAAAGCAATGCAATGTTCTGAGGCACTCATAGCCTAAGAATTACGAACGGCATGGTGACAAACGAGGGCACGGAGAGAAACTGGACATAGTTGGAAGCATGGATGGGACATACAAAACAAAAACAAAAAAAAAAAAGCCTATGTTCCACGAGACCGTAACGAGATCCCATGGGTGGGTTGGGGGGAAGGGGAAGGGCATTCTTTAAAGAATCTGTACAAAATCAAAAAGTTCCACCATCTATCTTCCAGTTGGTAGACCTAAAACGTACACGCTTCTTCAACACCTATGGATGACGTTCTACTAGTATTTTTCTTAAGGTGTGCAATCTAAGTTCTCCGTGATATAAAAACTTTGACCTCGCTGATCGAGTGGCCTCAGCGAGGGGGCTAGCTACCCGTGAATGGGGAAGGAGAGCGAGTTCGGGATAGAGCTACATACCATGAAAGCGTTGGACACTTCGGAGAGCACGGCGAACTTGGCCCTCTTCGGCAAGGGAGTCAGGCACTTCGAGGGGTTGCTGCCATTACCAGAAGGAGGCTGGCCGCGCTTGCCCTGTGGTACCCAAGACTTGGAGAAAGTGACCTGGCTGAGGGCAGGGAGAGCCAGGCATGCGCGCTAGGATAATGAAAGAAGGTCAAATGGAGTCCATTCTCAGTCTTTGGAGAGGTGAATGTGAACTATTTTCGTTTGTTGCTGTGGTGGTGGTTGTAAGATTGGTTGAGGTGTGGAGAGCAAGTGTGGTTCTCACCTCTGCGTGAGCCAGTCCTTATATCCTCACCTCGGCGCCGGTCCCTACTGTACCCTCTTCCTCTCTCCGGTCCCCTTCTACATCACCTCCCTCGCCATTTCTACTCTCGTCCTTCTTTCGTTCTCACAAGCTATTGTGCATGTTTGCCATCGTTTAATTAAACAGATTTCCCACCCAGTCCTTACTACACCATCAGCTAATTATAAATCCTCAACTATTTAGTTTCTCCACGGTGATTACCACTACCACAATCCAGTCACCACCATTGTCCCCATTCATTTACCATCAACCAGTCACTACCACCCAAAAAAAAACCGCATCAAACCACCTCCAACAGTTCACTTTAAACATGAGAAGTATACCAATTACAATGCAAATTATTTCTCTGTATAGGGTCAATATACGAGACCTGCTTGGAGTAGTAGGTTAACTTTCCTGTCTCGGAACGCGGAGAGTTTGAGTTGCGAATCACCGGAAGGCAAGAGGCAACCCCTCTCCACAACGGTGGACATCCAGAGGCACGGTAGATAAGTGTCACATATGTAATGTTAGCAAGCTAATTATATGGGCCGAGCTGAATTACACTGATTCAGACTTTTATTGACATACTACAGCTATGTCCAACATGCCACCGCAAGTGAGGTATGAAGGCTGGTATCGTCTCTCAGAGGGGATACACGGGTGCTGCAATGAACTAACATTAAAGGCTGAACTACTACTACTCACATAGGAGTCAGCAGTCTAAGGTTAAAGTGTTGAACAAAAGAAAAAAACAAAAAAAAATTGACCAGGCAACAGTTGAAATATGAGTTCTTTCAGATTGAGGTTACCAGTAAAGTATCCAAGAATAATTTAAGGTGTTGCAAAGGAAAAAAGCTGTCGTGAATGTTGAAGAAAATTGAAGAATGTCCGAGCCTACCCCCCACTTGGAATATATCTCCAAAGGTCAATGGTCCCCGGACATTATCTCACGGCTAGCTGTGAGCCGCTTGGGTAAGAATTATCACCCTCCTGCCCCTTCTTCCCGCCCTTTTTACTCATGACATTCACCCCTCCACCCACACATCCCCTCACCTCTGACTCCGCCCTGCGTGACGGGTCGTCCTGTTCTAACTCTGCGTGTTCCCCTTCTACTCATATCTCGTTGTACTTATGTCTGCAAATTCTTGTAATCTGTACTTTCCTGAAGAGGGCTATAGCTATTAGCCGAAATGTAGAAGTTACACATTCTTCTAAACTTTCCTTTTTATTCCGACTGTGCGTTTTTCGTGATTATTAATTACATATGTGCTACAACATTTTGTCAAAGTGATTTTACGCCCATGTATATATATATATATATATATATATATATATACATATATATATATATATATATATATATATATATATATATATATATATATATATATATATATATTTCACAAGGACAGGGTTGGCAAGAGTGGGGCAGAAGTAGCACTTTTCGTTAAAAATACAATAAAATGTATTATCAACAATTCGATTAAGGGAGAGGATAGTATGGAATATATTTAGGTGGATATTATAGGCAAGAATAAGATACTTATTATTGGCTTCCTTTATAGGCCTCCTAACCTCAGCATTGAGCAGACTGATCCCCTGATTCATGAAATTTGCAGGGCGTCCCAGTACAAAAACGTTGTGATCAAAGGAGAGTTTAATTATAGAAACATTGACTGGGAAATTTTAGTAGGAGACCAGGAAGAGATTTATTTCTTAGATGTGGTGCAGGATAACTTCCTAAAACAAATGGTTACCGATCCTACGAGGGGAGAGAATACTCTGGACTTATTCTTATCTAATAATGAGCATCTAACGAGTAACGTAAAAGTGGGAGATAGTCTGGGCTCTAGCGATCATCAAAAAATAAGATTTAATATTATTTGGGAAGAATAAAAAAGTACGTTCAAATACTTGACTTCAGGAGAGCCAATTTTGAGATGAGAAACTATAGAGACATTTGATCACTTACGGGACCGACCCAGGGGATGTGACGGGGTCAGATATACGGTCAGTCCGGACGTCATTAACGCGGTCAGTGGTCGGGTCACGGAGGGTATATGTACCTTGGGTCAGGACACTTGCGGGTGCGGGGTCAACAGCCAGGTCAGCGATTTGGACGAAATGTATTGTAACCTAACAGATTTAATTCTAAATGCGCAAAATAAATGTATTCCCCTTAAATCAATACTTAAGAATAGTAATACTCCCAAATGCATGACGGACAGGCTGAAACCTGAGATCGGAATGAAAAGAGGACTTTACATATGAATAGAAAAAAAAAGAAAAAAGGGGGTTGGGTGGGAAACACACCTTAGATCCAAATATAAAGATATGGCAGAACTGGTGAAAAAGAAGACGTGCACAGCAAAACGTAGCTATGAAAATAAGGCTGCCAGACAAGCGAGATCCAACCCATAGGGCTTCTTTCGTCTCTGCTGAACAAAAAATAAGGAAAGGATAGGCCCAATACAAAATGACGAAAATGTCATGATAGAATCGGAAGAAAAAAATGAGTGAGGCGTTTAACAAATATTTTCCCTCTGTGTTTACTAAAGAGAGGTTAGATAAGGTACCTGACTGCGATTCGATTTTCAGTGAGGATGAAGAAAGTAGACTATCTAATATCAGTATTAGTAAATTAGAAGTAGTCAAGCAGATTGAAAGACTTAAAAGTGCAAAATCTCCGGGTCCAGACAAAATTTTCCCGAGTGCTTAAAGAGTGTAAATTTGAAATCTGCGACCAGTTAACAAAAACATTTAATATGTCGGTAGACACTGGTTTTGTGCCTATTGATTGGAGGTAGGCAAACGTTGTTCCTGTTTTCAAAAAGGGAGATAAATCGTCTATATGCAACTACAGGCCAATCAATTTAAAATCAGTTATAGGTACATACATACATATACCAAGGCTTTTTCCCCCTTCCAAGGGAGGTAGCCAAAAAGGGAAAGGCATAAAACACTCCCACCCATTTCATCCCTAAATACACTCCACACCCCTCCCACCCTTCCTCTCATCTGAGCACCTCCTGGATGACGGGTCATCCCTGCACCCTGCCCACCGCCCTGGGTCAGAAAGCAGTGTCGCAAGACACAGTACATCCACAGCGAGGCCGCTTCATTTAATCGGCGACCCCCCCTCTCCGTCCCCCTTTGCATAGGTAAAATGCTTTAATCAATAATCGTTAATAGACTCAGAGAATACATCAAAAGACATAATTTGATTTATGACACACAGCATGGTTTCTCCAAGGGTAAGTCATGTGTGACTAATCTTCTATCCTTTTACACTAAAGTATAAAAGGCGTCAGATATCAATGATAGTTACGATGTTATTTACCTTGAACTTAGCAAAGCGTTCGACAAGGTGCCCCACCAGAGACTACCAAATAAAGTCAAAGCCCATGGCATAGGAGGAAAAGAGTTAGAATGGATTAGCGCTTGGATCAGTGACAGAAAACATGCAACCATTACTAACCATCACCTACTACCACGCACGTGATCCACATGCATGCGACAGAGAACTCACATTCAGCAAGACTCCCCTCATGCTGACTTCGCTTTCCCAGAACAAGCATCTTACCACAGCAACCTACCGCAGCACTAATTCAGACAAACAAGATATCGCCACACGAAGATGCCTAACGTCACCAGAGAAACCCATTAAAACCCCTTTATTATACCTGCCCCTGTTATAACACCCATAAGCTAACATATATATACCATACCCAGCAACCATACGACTAACCCCCACACATAAAACTAACCCCAATGCTTAAGAATAGCGAAACTAACACCTTTACTTACGACAACCCACTAATCCCCTATATTATGTAAACGTTTTGTAACCAAAAGAGGAGAGCTGAGCAGGTCAAGAGCCTGCCAGCCAAGTATGCCCGAGGTCAAGGCCCGGCACTTACTGTATTTTGCCCAGAGGGCCCATATATACTTTGTTAAATCCAATACCAGATCACCTTGTTATAAATAAATTGAAGAAACTCCGGTTTTGGAGTTTATCTCGGCCACATTAAGCCCACCTTATGTAATCACAACAATCATCGGTGTTACAAACAGCGGGTCATCATAAATGGCGAAAAATTCGAATGGGGGGGGTTCTAGTGGGGTCCCCCAGGGCTCGCTTTGGGTCCCTTATTGTTCATTATGTACATAAACGACTTGGGTAATGGGATTAATAGTGATGTTAGTAAGTTTGCGGACGACACTAAAATAGGACACCAAATTAGGTCAGAAGACGACGCCGAGATTCTGCAGGACGATCTTAACAAAATGTTCACATGGTCGGTGAAATGGCAAATGAACTTCAATATCTCAAATTGCAGTGTGTTAAACGTAGGACTATACAACCCCGAAAATAGAAAGAGCATATAAAACACGTTTTAGAGAAAACCGAGTGCAAAAGAGACTCAGGAGTTCTAGTGAGTCCTAACCTTAAATCCCGGAAACAGTGAATTAGCTCCAGGAATAAAGCAAACAGAGTATTAGGTTTTGGTCTCCTGACCTTAAATCGAGGAAACAGTGCATTGGCGGCAGGAACAGAGCTAACAGTGCTTTCATTGCTAGAACGGTTAAAAATAAAAGTGCAGAAGTAATTATCAAGTTCTATATGGCGTTAGTTAGACCCATCCTTGACAATGCAGTAGAGTTTTGGTCTCCGTCATATAAAATGGGTATTAGTTCACTAGAATCAGTACAGAGGAGAATGAACAAAATGATACATCGGTTCAGTAATTTACCTTAACAAGACAGTCTTAGGCTCCTTACACTCTCTGGAAAGACGTAGAGTGCAGAGTGATCTAATAGAGGTGTTCAAGTGGATCAAAGGCTTTAACAAGGGTGACGCAGACAAGGTCATCATATTAAGACAACAGAGAAGGACTCGCAGTAATAGATTTAAATTGGACAATTTTGAATTTAAGAAGGAAATAGGCAAGGACTGGTTTACCAATAGAGTGGTCAACGATTAGGATAGACTTGGTAACCATGTAGTGGGCGCTGAAACTATCGGTGGTTTTAAGAAAAGGTTAGATGATTTTATGGATGGGGATGATAGATGGTAATGGACATGGAACTATCTAGTGTAGGCCCTGTGGTCTCTTACAATCGCCTTCATTATTATATTCTTATGTTCTTATCTTTTGAATAATCTTGCTTTTTTCAAAATTTGACTATGGTCTCTTGTTTATGTTTCATGTCAAACCTTCAAGTTCTTTTTGTCTATTTTTCATATACCTTTTCCTAACCAAAATATCATTCCAGCGTAAAAAGTCCCATTTTTCACAGTCTTCCTCACGTATCTCATCGCTCTTCTTCTTCTTCTTCTTCCACCACCTTTAGGTGTGATGACCACACTGCTGCAGTTTATTTCAGTCTGAGAAGAATGAGACTTTCAACGACATTTTTCATCATGTCCTCATCCATGTAACGAAATGCCACTAGTATATTTTTTTTAACAACTTATTACTCCCTCATGTTATTATCTTTTATGACTGTCGACAGATTATGCCTGATTCAAATTCTGAAATAATTTCCATTCTTTGTCTTTGCTATTATCTCCAATTTTTTTCTCGTTGGTCTTTGGTTACTTTGACCACATTCCAAGATTTTACATTTCTTTATATGAAAATTCATCTTCCACTCCTGGTTATATATTCCTTTTGACCAAGCTTGAAAAAATGATATTGTGATGTTCTAAAAGATTAGGCGTGCAAGAGCGTCTACTCCAAAATCCGTGCTGGCTGTCATTTATTAGACAATTGTTATCTAATTGATATTCTGCAGCATCTCTTACAATTATTTCCGAAAAATTTTCATATGATCGAGGCCAGAGGGAGTTGATGTAGAAGGGGACGGGAGAGGAAGAGGCAGTAGGAATGGCGCCGAGAAGGATATAAGACTGCTCACGCAGAGTGAGAACACACTTGCTCTCCCACCTCAACCAATCTTACAACCACCACCACAGCAACAACGTAAAGAGTTCACACCACCACCAAAGACGAGAATGGCTCATTTGACCTTCTTCCTTATCCTAGCCGCATGCCTGGCTCTCCCTGCCCTCAGCCAAGTCACTTTCTCCAAGTCTTGGGTACCACAGGGCAAGCGCGCCAACCCTCCTTCTGGAATGGCAGCAACCCTCGAAGTGCCTGACTCCTGCCGAGAAGCCAAGTTCGCCGTGCTCACCGAAGTGTCCAACGCTCTCATGGTATGTGCTCTCTCCCGAAACTCGCTCTCCTTCACCATTCCCAGGTAGCTAACCCGTCGCTGAGACCTACTCGATCAGCGGGTCAATGTTTTTTATATCACCCGAGAACTTAGATTGCACACCTTAAGATCTAGTGGAACGTCATCCATAGGTGTTGAAGAACGTGTACCGTATAAGGTCCACCACGGAAATAGATGGAACTTTGTGATTTGTACAGATTCTTTAATGAATGCCCTCCCCCCACCCCTACCCACACATGGGATCTCGTTCGATCTCGTGGAAATAGGCTTTTTTATTTTGTATGTCTCATCCATGCCCCCAATTATGCCAAGTTTTCTTCGTGCCCTCGATATCACCATGCCGTTCGTAATTCTTAGGCTATGAACCCAAACATGCATTGCTTTGCTCCCTATAGCCAGTTAGCTCCCCCTCTATTATTATATTCCTTATCCTCTGTAGACACCATCGCACTTCGTAATGAATTCCTCGGCCATAATATCCCGCCCAGTTATGTGCTGATTTTGTCCTATCAGTGTCCTTCGACATACAGTTTCCGCCAGAACGCCGCCTATCAGTGTCCTTTGCCAGAGTCTTAGACATTTTACTTTTCTTATAGAAGCAATGGAAGGGGAAAAGAAGCAGTCTGTACTGCAACAATTACTGCTGTATTATATTGCTCAGTGTGCCGAGCAAACTTCTCCGCCCGTTGCTGGAATGGGTTTGCTCTCGTCTGCGATAGCTCCATAGACCTGATCAAACTGAATTTACACCTAGTAAGTCAATAACTAATTGGATTCTAGCACTTCATATTCTTATGGAGCGCTAATGTGAAATTGAATAGGGACTGCTTATAACTTGGGTTAATCTCGAGAGGGCGTTTGTATCGTGATATACTCTGGGATCTGCGGATGTGTGGAAATCTTAAAAGGATTATTGAACTGATGTCTGAATTATTCTTTGGGGAGAAAAGTGCTGTAAAGTGTGGAGGAGACGTGTCCGTCTTCTTTCCTGTAAATTGGCAACACTAAGGTCATCGTCCCTGTCTTCACAGACGATGATATGCTTCCTGCGGAGTCAATGGAAGTCCTGACTGAAGTCATGGAGTCACTCATAGATCAAGATCAAGGTCAAGGCATTTGGGGGCTCACTAGATGATACAGTTCATTCTGTCCATGGATGTGGCGAGGGCACTGAGGTCTTGGATAACTTCGCATGGCTTTCTAGTGCAGCGTGAAATAATGATGGGTCAAGTCAGGAAGTACTTCGATGGATTGCCATGGCTCATGGTATTGAGGACTCGTTCAACCAGAGTATATATGGAGTCGTTGAAACTTATGTAGGAGGATTAAGATCCGAATCTTCCAGTTGCTTGTGATCTCTGTCTAGCTATACGGTTGTGAGACATGGACACTGAATGCTGACTTGAAGAGATGTCTCAACGTCTTAGGTACCAAGTGTCTTCGGAGAATTATGGGGGTATTGCTGGTATGACATATCAAACCAGCAACATTCTCGTGACAATCAGCCAAGGTCTATTACCAGCATAAATTGTAAAGGTCAACTCCAGTCAAATAGGCATGTGCCACGCTTAGCTGGTGATGATCTCACTCATAAGTTTAATCCAAAAGACATTTCTCAGTGGAGGAAGCGGAAGGGACGCCCACAAAACTTATGGATGGACCAAGTGGACCTAACTTACCAAGAGCTGTTTGGAATGGGAAGGGCGACTACATGGGGGTTTGCGCGTGGAAACTGCGAAAAATGGCATCAACGGCGGACATTCCCCATTCTGGTAACATGCCTAGACTGAGTCTCACAGTACACTCTCTTGTTTAATACAATATCATTCCAGCATTCTCCGAGGGCACATGGTACCAATGACATCGACGGAATAGAGTTGTGAAGCATTCTTTTGTGATCGGAGACTAATTTCCTTTCAAATAGAAAGGCTGATCACTCTTAGCTTGTACTCTCCTCCCTTTCTGTTACCCTCCTTTGAGATTGCGTTTACCATACCTTTTCATGCTTTTTTTTTTCCTTGTCGTTCTGTGATGGGTGACATAACATTCCTACTGCATTCCCCTGCATATCACAAAAGGCAACTAAGTGGGCGGACTCGGGACCTCCTCTTTTCGTGTTTTTCTCTCAGATAGTCTGGGCAGAAAATATGATCTGACTCAGCCATTCCCCTCATATAGGAGACGAACACATTTACATGTAGCTATGGTATGGCATTGTCTACCGGATGGAGCTCCAAGCTGCTTAGCAGGGAGTGTGTATTTGACTTCTTTGCCAGGTGACACAGTTGTTATTGGATGGCAATAGACCGTAACGTCTTTCCATTTTTTTCAGACCCTCATCGAGGAAGTTTCTCAGGAAGCACTTGACGAAAACCTGCCCGCCCTCAGGCTCAAGAACGCTTTCGTTTCCAGGTAGGTTGCTCTCGTCAGTGATATCGCCGGTCACCTTTTTTTATCTTTACCCCTCTGTACAGCCTCCTTTTCCTCTCTCCTTTTTCTTATCATTAATGCTCACACCATTCCCTTCGAATTTCATCCTACCCTGCTGTTCTTTCCACCGTACCTCGTCAGGAAGACCTCTAACTATATTGCTGTCTTTTTTTTTTAAATACTTCCATTGGTAGAACTAACTTTTGTGTCTTCAAAAGCCACCATAGAAAACCTTGTATATACAATTCCTTCCCGTGAGCATGACCAGCTTTCTTGTTAATGAACTCGCTCCAACAATGCCAAACTATGAAACATGTGTATCTTTTTGTAAGAACAATGGATTATTTCAAATGTTGGAAACTCAAACAAATATTCTTTTACTTCTACATGCATCTCTCTAGATATTTCTTTCTCTCACACAGAAAACGACGAATGGCTTAAAGAACTAAGCCCTCATCACGGACGGGTCTCACCGCTAATTCAGCATCTGCCAAAGATTGTCATTCTACTTGGAACGATGTGCAGACAAGGACATCCGCCATGGAATACTTGAACATTTCTTAAAAAAATATTCATGTAGTAGTTATTGATGAAGTATGTGCGAGTTATATTGATACGTTATTTGATAGATCTGATACTTTTTTTAGTCATTAAAGACTGTAAAAGCACATGTGGTCAATTATTATTCACATAACTTTTACTAGTGTCTTGCAGAACATGTAACGGGACAAATTTTACGCAATATCCAGAGAAGGTAAATGATTCATAGAAAATACCTGAAATAAGTTCTTTCGCTATCAACCCCCCTCTCTCACACACACACATGCGCGCGCACACACACACTTATAGAACATGGGGTTCCGATCTCTGGGAAGTGATATGTTAAAACAGTGTATTGTACATGAAAAAAAAAAAATGGAAAGCAGTAAAACAGATAACTATAAATGGGATGGTATGTGAAACCAAAGTCTTATATTGAAAATATGACAATTAAGAACAAGACGACAATGAATTTGTTATTGAGAACGAATAGGAACAAGAATATGATTACAGAAAATCTATAAATGAACTAGATAATGGAGATCAACCAAAGACAAAAATGTCAACTGTGAACGACATAATAGAGTAGTGGAGGATATGCTAAAGGAAAACAAAATGAAAAGACTAAAAAATAATTAATTTTTCCACTGTTATAATAGAGGACTTGAAAAGTAAATTTAATGAGATGACATCTCGAAGGGATTGTATAAAAGATTATATGTGGAATTAAAGGATGATTTTGACAAATTAAAAAAGAGAAAATTAAGGTGAGGGGAAATGAAGATCATTTCAAACAAACCAAAGAAGGACAGAAAGTCTATCGAAACAAACACCTTTAGAAAACGGAGTCTTTATTAGTACGACATTTCGCTTCTTACAGCTTTTCAAGTACATGTAACAAACGAATGTCCTAGTCGTACGATTGTACAGGGCGGCTGGTTAAAGACACTCGGATAGAAAAAATTTAAAGTAAGTTTATCAAAGCACTGACAGACGTGCACATACTTACAAGGCGAGAACAAAACTGATGCCACGCCAACCTTGCGTTGGCGGGAAAACCATGCACGAATCGCATTGCGATTACAAAAATTCTCACAAAAATATACAATAATAAATATATATGTTAATAAATAAACAAAAATGGAAATATGTACATAAAACACAAGAAATGTCACCATTACACGATAAAGGTTCCGTACTCACATAATATTTATTTCGATAGACGTGTCAGCAGCTGCCACTTTCATACAAGGGCAGAAAGGTTGTCAAAATTACAAAAAGAGGAACGAGACCAATTGCAAAAAATTATGGAACAAGAAGAAAATGAATATGCGGAGGTAACAAGGGTACTTGAGAGTAGGAAAATGTTAAGAAAAATAGTATACAAACGAAAATAAATCATAGTGGTAGGATGGGAGGAGGGTCGTTTACCAGTAAGAAAAAATACGCAAAAAAAGAAAGAAAAAAGTCAAAGGAACAGTACAAGTAATAATTGTCAACATTGAAGAGATACATGAAGAAACAAGTATTCAGGGTGGGCAACTATGTACAAGGATGTGAAAGACCAATGAAAGTAAAATCTAAATCGCAAAACAAGGTGAATGAATGATCAAATAATACATTGAATCTAGCAAGTATTGGCAGGTTCAATAATGTTCAGGTAAGGAGGGGGCAACGGAGGAAGAGAGAGAGAAAAAAAAACTGACAGAAGGAGAAAAACAAAACAAAACAAAAACGAAGAACGGCCAGGAGAAGGCAGAGTTGTAAAGAAAATCATTATGATAATTAGAAATAGCTGTTACAAATAACGACGGACTGATATCAGCAAAGTCGGAAATAAAGTAATATCTAAAGGAGAGAGGAAAAGAACATAATGTGCTTAGCCGAAACGAAAATCAATGGACATACCGATGCTGAGGTGGGTAGGGGAAAGTATAACATATGGGGGATGGACAGGTGAAGAAAATGGGAAGATGTGTGACGACAGCAGTGAAAAGAAGCATCAAGGTGGGAGAAGTGGAAATAGGAGAAGGAATGGCCGAGATAATGAACATAAAGGTCACAACTGAAGGAGTAGACAAAGACATCGCAGTAGAATATATCCCTCCAAAAAACGCGAGCATGGGATGAAGCAGAATATTTTTTTTTCAAACACAGCTCAACAAATAGTGAGTGACTTCCTTTGTAGAGAGGGAATATTGAAGGAATATAAGACAGGTAGACCTGAAGAATCTTGGCACAACATACTGTTGAACATCGCAATGAATCTTATTGACCCAGTGGGTGAAGGAACTAACAAGATATTGAAGCCAAGACTCATTTGGAAGACTATATATATATATATATATATATATATATATATATATATATATATATATTATATATATATATATATATATATATATATATTAACTAAGGAACCAGAGGTGATTAAAACTTCGAATCACCGGTGCCCGATAGGTAAGAGTAACTGTGTTGTCCTTGAATGTACGGTGGGAGTAAGACAAAAACATACATACATATACCAAGGCTTTTTCCCCCTTACAAGGGAGGTAGCCAAAAAGGAAAAGGCATAAAATCATTCCCACCCATTCCATCCCTGAATACACTCCACACCCCTCCACCCTCCCTCTCATCTTAGCACCTCCTGGAAGACAAAAACATAGAAAGGAATATGCGGACAGTGAAGATGCAACTATGCAAAGAATAACTGCTCAGCAAAAGAAAAAAAAATACTTTGAAGAAGTAGATCGGAGGGATCTGAAAGAAACTAAAATATTTGCTAAAGATAAGCGGAAGAGAAGATTAAAATGAATAAATACAAAAGAGCCAGAAATAAACATACAAAAAGAAGAAAATGTAAATGACCTTTGAGAAGACTCGTAGTTGAGAAATGTAAGGATCAACCCAAGCTGTTCTTCAGATATGTGAATAGTAAGCTAAGGTATAGGAAAAGAATATGCGCATTGAAATTCAAAAGGCAGTGTATGAAGAAGCAAGAACTCAGGTTGAAATAATGAATGAAAGCATCCAATCAATATCTAATAAGGAAGAGAAGTTTGAGGGAGAAAAGGGTGAGGCTTTCAACAACATTGCAAGTACATGAAGTGTTTCAATTGCTCGAGGTATTAGATGTAAGTAAAGCGGACCAGATGGGATCTCAGCTTAGGTATTGAAAGTGTAAAGAACAATTAGTAAATAAATTACATCAACTGGTTGTATGGTCTCTGGAATAGGGGAAGGTGGTGTCGAATAGAAATATGCAAATATGGTACGAATATTAAAAAAAAAGGAAACGGAGGCATTATTAAATTATAGACAAGTGTCTTTGACTAGTACGATAGCCAAATTGTATGAAAAAAGATATATGAACGTAATACTCGGAAGAGAAGGGAATCTTGGTTGGCAATCAATTTTTATTTAGAAAAGAAAAGTCACCTTGCTTAGTTTATATTCGAGGGAGGTTGATGTGCTGCATGAGATAGAGGAATGGGTACATTTTGTATACCTGGATTTGGATGACGCTAAGGACAAAGTTCCGAACTAAATACTGATATGGAAATTAGAAAAATCGGAAGCATTAAAAGGATTACATTGGGATAGTGAAATATTTTTAAGTAATAGATATATGAGAACGGTAAAAAAAACGAGAAATCGGACTGAAAAAAAGACAAATGGGGCGGTTCTGGCACCTATAATGTTCCTACTGTTTATGAATGACGTGATGAATGGAAAAAGTAGTTATGGAAACTTATTTGCAAATGATGCCATGATCATAAAGAAAATAAAAAATCATTGGAAGATACATAAAAAATTAATAAACAAAACTGCCCCGACAGTTGGCAACCAACAATTTTGAAGAAAATTAAAATTTTATTACTATATCATTAAAACTAATTATCAGAAAATCTATCACGACCGGAGATGTACCAATAGAATAGAAATAGCAAATGTTGCTCGCATAAAAAAAAAAGAATAAAAAAAAAAAAAAAAATTATAAATAAATAAAGATAGTGATAAGAAGCTACAGAAGTATGGACCAACAAATCTAACCTCGATCATATGAACATTTTTCGGAAATAATTGTAAGACATGCTGCAGAATACCAATTAAAACACAATTGTCTAATAACAGCCAGCACGGCTTTAGGAGTAGACGCTCTTGCACGTTTAATCTTCTAGAACATCACAATATCATTATTTCAAGCTTGGTCAAAAGGAATATGTAGCCAGGAGTGGAAGATGAATTTTTATGTAAAGAAATGTAAAATCTTGGAATGTGGTCAAAGTAACCAAAGACCAACTAGAAGATAAATTTGAGATAAATCAATATCAAAGACAAAGAATGGAAATTATTTCAGAACTTGAATCAGGCATGATCTGTCGACAGTCATAAAAGATAATAACATGAAGGACTAATAAGTTGCTAAAGAATATACTAGTGGCATTTCGTTACATGGATAAAGACATGATGAAAAATGTCGTTGAAAGTCTCATTCTTCTCAGACTGAAATAAACTACAGCAGTGTGGTCATCACACCTAAAGGTGGTAGAAGAAGAAGAAGAAGAAGACAAAGAAGAAGAAGAAGAAGCAGAAGGAGAAGAAGAAGAAGAGGAAGAAGAAGAAGAAGAAGAAGAAGAAGAAGAAGAAGAAGAAGAAGAAGAGGAAGAAGAAGAAGAGGAAGAAGAAGAAGAAGAAGAAGAAGAAGAAGAAGAAGAAGAAGAAGAAGAAGAAGAAGAAGAAGAAGAAGAAGAAGAAGAAGAAGAAGAAGAAGAAGAAGAAGAAGAACAACAACAACAACAACAAAGAGCAGCAAACACAACGATCTGGAGCCTAAACGATGAGATACGTGAGGAAGACTGAGAAAAATGGGACTTCCTACGCTGGAATGATATTTTGGTTAGGAAAAGGTATATGAAAAATAGACAGACAGGACTTGAAAGTTTGACATGAAACATAAACAAGAGACCATGGTAAAATTTTGAAAAAAGCAAGGTTGTTTGAAATACAAGAACATAAGAATATAATAATGAAGGCGATTGTTAGAGACCACAGGGCCTATACTAGATAGTTCCATGACCATTACCATCTGTCATCCCCACCGATAGTTTCAGCGCCCACTACATGGTTACCAAGTCTATCCCAATCGTTGACCACTCTGTTGGTAGACCAGTCCTTGCCTATTTCCTTCTTGAATCTAAATTTGTCCAATTTAAAGCCATTACTGCGACTCCTTCTCTGTTGTCTTAATGAGATAACCTTGTTTTCGTCATCCTTGTTAAACCCTTTGATCCACTTGAACACCTCTATTACATCACTCTGCACTCTACGTCTTTCAAAGAGAGTGTAAGTTAAGGAGCTTAAGCCTGTCCCATGTATCATTTTGGCCATTCTCCTCTGTACTGATTCTAGTGAATTGATACCCATTCTATATGGTGGAGACCAAAACTCTACTGCATTGTTAAGGATGGGTCTAACTAATGGCAAATAGAATTTGATAATTACTTCTGCACTTTTATTTGTAACCGTCCTAGCAATGAAACCAATGCTCTGTTAGCTCTATTCCTGGCGCTAATGCAATGTTTCTGGTCAAGTGATCAAAACTCTACCACATTGGGTCTTGCTAACGCCAGATAGATTTTGATAATTACTTGTGCACTTTTATTGTTAACCGTCCTAGCAATTATACCAATGGTCAGTTAGCTCTATTCCTGGCACTAATGCACTGTTTCCTGGATTTATGGTCAGGACTCAATAGAACTCCCAAGTTTCTCTTGCATTCAGTTTTCTGTAAAAAAAAAAAAAAAAAATCTAAGCTATGCCTGTTTTCTGGGCTGTGAAAACCTACGCTTAACACGCTGTACTTTGATATATTGAAATCCATTTGCATTTTACCGACCATGTGAACAATTTGTTAAGATCCTTCTGCAGCATCTCGGCGTCTTCTCCTGACCTAATTTGGCGTCCTATATTAATGTCGTCTGCAAACTTACTAACATCACTATTAACACCATTGTCCAAGTGGTTTATATACATAATGAACAACAAAGGACCCAAAACCGAGCTTTGGGGAACTCCACTAGAAACACCCCCCTCACCCCAGTTAGATTTTACGCTGTTTATGGTGGCCCGCTGTTTTCTGTTACTGATCCAAGCTCTAATCCATTCAAATACTTTTCCTCCTATGCCATGGGCTTTGACTTTATTTAATAGTCTCTGGTGGGGTATCTTGTCGAACGCTTTGCTAAAGTCAAGGTAAATAACATCGTAACATTAGGCTGCGTTTCCACCGAGCGAGTCCAGGCCGATTCTCGCCAAATGTTGTTAATTTGAATGGCTAGAAGGAGACTTTACTTGCAGCATTCTAGGCTTCCCTAAGAACACTTCAACAATCTGTCTGACATTCGTAAAGGTTTAGCTCCTTTCATTTCGCCATTCAGTTTCTCAGTATATGACGCGAAGGCAATTTGACTTCTGAAAATTGAAAAAAAAAAACGAAAGATTGCAACCGACGTCGTTTCTGCTTAAACGAACTCACGACGGCTGAGGAGAATCAGCCGAGACTCGCTCGGTGGAAACGCAGCCTTAGTGCAAAAAGAGAGAAGGTTAGTTACACATGACTTACCCTTGGAGAACCCATGCTGCGAGTCACGAATCAAATTATGTCTCTTGATGTGATCTCTGATTCTATTAGCTATCATTGATTCAAGGATGTTGCCTATAACCGACGTCAAACTGATTGGCCTGTAGTTGCATACAGACGATTTATCCCCCTTTTTGAAAACAGGAACAACGTTTATCTGCCCCCCAAGCAATAGGCTTAAAACCAGTGTCTACTGACCTACTAAATAATTCCGTTAACTGGTCGCAGATTTCAAATTCACACTTTTTAAACACTCGTGGAATTTTTTCATCTGCACCCGGGGATTTTGTAGCTTTAAGTGTATCAATCTACTTGACTCTTCTACCTTACTAATCCTGATGTTAGTTAGTCTACTTCCTACATCCCCACTGAAAATCGGGTCGCAGTCAGCTACCATATCTAACCTCATCATGAGAAAACATTTGTTAAACGCCTCGCTCATTTTTACCTCCGAATCTATCATGACAGCTTCGTCGTTTTTAATTGGGCCCATTCTTTCCTTATTTAGGTAATATAGCTTATGTACTGTGTCTTAATGCATTGCTTCTGACCCGGGCAGTGGGCAGGAAACAGAGATGAGGGGGAAACAATGGGTGGTGGATGTGGGTATTGTTTTAACGTTTTTTGGCATGTGTGGATGTTCTGTCATGTGGTGTAGTGGGTGAGCTATGTTTGTGGAAACTGAGACAAGTGTTTGTGTGCCTCTCATGTCAATGTGACCCTTGACTTTGCGAACTTTCTTTTCATGGTATAGATGGTCTGTAGGTGCTGTATTTGTGCAGACTGTAATTATCTTTAGGGTTTTACTTTGTATAGACTGCAGGGTGTTGTGGTATGTCTCAGTGATGTTAGGAGGCCATGTGGGGTTTGCATAATCTAACACTGAACTATATTGTTTGTATACTGTAATGGTACTTTCTTTGTTTTGTTCAAATTTTGTACCTGCAAGTGATTTAAGCGCGTTGGGTCTAGGTGTGCATTTTGACTTTATGTTTGTGATATGTTGTTTGAATGATATAGATGTATCTTATGTTACGCCGAGAATCTTGAGTGAGTGTGTGTGTGGTATGAGGGTGTTGTTGATAAAGAGACGTGGTATGTATTTGTGTTCTACTGTCCAAATGGTGAGTAGTGTGGCTGTGGATTTGGTCAGTGCTATTTTGAGTTTATTTGTAATGAACGAGGTGTTGAGCGCATCGAGGTATGGTTGTACTATTTATGTGGCCATGTCTGCTTTACGATGTGTGCATGTAATTGTTATGTCGTCTGCGTAAGAAGAGATTTCTGGGGTGTCAGGTGTAGGTATATCCCGCATGTATAGATTCAAATATTTACATTAGTATAGTTTTTATTTATTATTTTATTATTATTATGATTTTTTCGCATCCGACCTAGATATGGACCAAAAGGTCTCCTGTCGTCATGCTCCGCCTTTGTAATCCTTTGTAAAAGTCATGGGGGAAAGGACGAAGCCCTGAGGTACTCCGCTCCTAAAATTTCTGGTGTGCGATCATTGGCCATTATATGACACATAGATATTTCTCCCTGCCTAATAATTGGCCAGTCATAATTTGGTATTATTGTGCTTGTCTGTGCCGTATATATTGTTTGTGAGATTGTGTCTGAGGACTGAATCAAATTTTGCACCAATGTTTAATTTTATAAGAAATGTTCATTCACCGTGTTTTGTGATTCAGATTTTACTTTCATTGGTCTTTCACCTCCTTGTACATAGTTGCCCACCCTGAATACTTATATTTCTTCATGTATCTCCCCCATGTTAACAATCATTGTTTGTATTGTTTCCTGTGATTTTTTTTTCTTTTATTTCTCGTACTTTTCTTACTGGTAAACGTCCCTCTTCCCATCCTACCACTGTGATACATTTTCGTTTGTATACTATATTTCTGAACTTTTCCCTACTCTCTAGTATTCTTATCACTACCTTCTCACATCTTCCTTTTCTTCATATTGTTGTTCCATAATTTTTCGCAATTGGTCTCATTCCTCTTATTGTAATTTTGAGAACCTATCTGCCCTTGTATGAAAGTGGCAGTTGCTGAAAAGTCTTTCGAGATAAACACCATGTGATGACGGAGCCTTTATGGTACGATTACGACGTTCACTTGTTACATTTGCTTGAAAAGTTGTGACAGCAACCGAAACGCCGCGCCGTGCTAATAAACATTCCATGCTCACAATGGTGTTTCTTTCGATGCACTTTCTGCCCTTGTATGATTTGTTTGAAATTATCTTCATTTCCCTCCACCTTAACTTTCTCTTCTAATTTGTCATAATCATTCTTTAATTCCACAAATACTCTTTTATACGATTCCTTCGGGATTGTCATTTCATTAAATCTATTTTTCAAATCGTCTATAGACTATTGTAACCGTTTGAAAATTACTTATTTTTTTTAGTATTTTCAATTCGTTTTAGTCTTTAGCATATTCTCGATTATGTCGTTCATAGTTGCCATTTTTGTCTTTGGTTGATCTCAGTTATTTAGTTCATTTATAGATTATCTGTAATCACAATCTTATTCCTATTCGTTCTCAATAACAAATATTTTAACATATTAATTACCAGAGATCGGAACCCCGTGTTCTCCAACAACTCTATTCATCGCTCGGAACTAGGCAATTTCGCTGAACATATAGAGCTAGGTCGAATGTCTTCTCCCTCCAACTGCCAACTGTAATTACAGTCTTGTTCCTATTCATTCTCAATAACAAATTCATCAGTGTCTTATTCTTCATATGTCATATTTTCAAAATAAGACTTTGGTTTCACTTACCATCCAGTTTATAGTTATCTATTTTATTGCTTTCCATTATTTCATATACAATACAATGTTTTAACATATCACTTACCAGAGATCGCTACCTCATGTTCTCCTACAATTCCGTTTATCGCTCGGAACTAAGTAATTTTGCTAAACATATAGAGCTAGGTCGAACGTCTTCTCCCTCCAACCACCAACACACAACTGTGTGTGTGTGTGTGTGTGTGTGTGTGTGTGTGTGTGTGTGTGTGTGTGTGTGTGTGTGTGTGTGAGTGTGTGTGTGTGTGTGTTGTGTGTGTGTGTGTGTGTGTGTGTGTGTGTGTGTGTGTGTGTGTGTGTGTGTGTGTGTGTGTGTGTGGTTGTGTGTGTGTGTGAAAGAGAGGGGGGTTTGATACTGAAAGAACTTATTTCAGGTATTTTCTATGAATCATTACCTTCTCTGGAAATTGCGTAAAATTTCTCCCGTTACATGTTTTGCAAGACACTAGTAAAATTTGTGAATACTAATTGACCACATGTGCTTTTACAGTCTTTAATAACTAAAAAAAGTATCAGATCTATCAAATAACATATCAATGTAACTCGCACATACTTCATCAATAACTACTACAAGAATATTTTTTAAGAAAAGTTCAAGTATTCCATGGCGGATGTTCTTGACTGCACACCGTTCCAAGTAGAATGACAATCTTTGGCAGATGCTGAATTAGCGGTGAGACCCGTCCGTGATGAGAGCTTAGTTCTTTAAGCCATTCGTCGTTTTCTGTGTGAGAGAAAGAAATATCTAGAGAGATGCATGTAGAAGTAAAAAGAATATTTGTTTGAGTTTCCAACATTTGAAATAATCCATTGTTCTTACAAAAAGATACACATGTTTCATAGTTTGGCATTGTTGGAGCGAGTTCATTAACAAGAAAGCTGGTCATGCTCGCGGGAAGGAATTGTATATACAAGGTTTACTATAGTGGCTTTTGAAGACACGAAAGTTAGTTCCACCAATGGAAGTACTTAAAAAACAGCAATATAGTTAGAGGTCTTCCGGACGAGGTACGGCGGAAAGAACAGCAGGGTAGGATGAAATTCGAAGGGAATGGAGTGAGCATTAATGATAAGAAAAAGGAGAGAGGAAAAGGAGGCTGTGCAGAGGGGTGAAGATGAAAAAGGTGACCGGCGATATCACTGATGAGAGCAACCTACCTGGAAACGAAAGCGTTCTTGAGCCTGAGGGCGGGGAGGTTTTCGTCAAGTGCTTCCTGAGAAACTTCCTCGATGAGGGTCTGGAAAAATGGAAAGACGTTACGGGCTACTGCCATCCAATAACAACGGTGTCACCTGGCAAAGATATTAAATATAAACTCCCTGCTAAGCAGCTTGGAGCTCCATCCGGTAGATGTTGCCATGCCATAACTACATGTAAATGTGTTCGTCCCCTATATGAGGGGAATGGCTGAGTCAGATCATAATTTTTGCCCAGACTACCTGAGAGAAAAACACGAAAAGAGGAGGTCCCTAGTCCGCCCACTTAGTTGCCTTTTGTGACATGCAGGGGAATGTAGTAGGAGTGTTATGTCACCCATCACAGATTGCCAAGAAAAACAAAACAAAAAAACAAAACATGAAAAGGTATGGTAAACGCAATATCAAAGGAGGGTAACAGCAAGGGAGGAGAGTACAAGCTAAGAGTGATCAGCCTTTCTATTTGAAAGGAAATTAGTCTCCGATCACAAAAGAATGCTTCACAACTCTATTCCGTCGATGTCATTGGTACCATGTGCCCTCGGAGAATCATGGGGTATTGCTGGAATGATATTGTATTAAACAAGAGAGTGTACTGTGAGACTCAGTCTAGGCATGTTACCAGAATGGGGAATATCCGCCGCTGATGCCATTATTCGCAGTTTCCACGCGCAAACCCCCATGTAGTAGCCCTTCCCATTCCAAACAGCTCTCGGTAAGTTACGTTCACTTGGTCCATCCATAAGTTTTGTGGGCGTCCCTTCCGCTTCCTCCACTGAGAAATGTCTTTTGGATTAAACTTATGAGTGAGATCATCATCAGCTAAGCGTGGCACATGCCTATTTGACTGGAGTTGACCTTTACAATTTATGCTGGTAATAGACCTTGGCTGATTGTCACGAAAATGTTGCTGGTTTGATATGTCATACCAGGAATAGCCCCATAATTCTCCGAAGACACTTGGTACCTAAGACGTTGAGACATCTCTTCAAGTCAGCATTCAGTGTCCATGTCTCACAACCGTATAGCTAGAGAGGGATCACAAGCAACTGGAAGATTCGGATCTTAATCCTCCTACATAAGTGTCAACGACTCCATACATACTCTGGTTGAACGAGTCCTCAATACCATGAGCCATGGCAATCCATCGAAGTACTTCCTGACTTGACCCATCATTATTTCACGCTGCACTACAAAGCCATGCGAAGTTTTCCAAGACCTCAGTGCCCTCGCCACATGCATGGACAGAATGAACTGTATTATCCCTAGTGAGTCCCCGAACGCCTGGACCTTGATCTTGGTCTATGAGTGACTCCATGACTTCATTCAGGAGTTCCATTGATCCTGCAGGAAGCATATCATCGTCGGTGAAGACAGGGACGATGACCTTAGTGTTGCCAATGGATGTACTCGTAAAGATACAGATGTTGAAAAGTGTCGGGGAGAGGACACATCCCTGTATTATCCCTGAATTTACAGGAAAAAAGACGGACACGTCTCCTCCACACTACACAGCACTTTTCTCCCTAAAGAATAATTCAGACATCAGTTCAATAATCCTTTTAAAATTTCCACACATCCGCAGATCCCAGAGTATATCACGATACAAACTCCCTCTCGAGATTAACCCAAATTATAAGCAGTCCCTATTAAATTTCACATTAGCGCTCCATAAGAACACGAAACGCTAGAATCTAATCAGTTACTGATTTACAAAGTGTAAATTTAGTTTGATCAGGCCTATGGAGCTATCGTAGACGAGAGCGAACCCGTTCCAGCAACAGACGGAGAAGTTTGCTCGGCACACTGAGCAATATAATACCGCAGTAATTGTTGCAGTACAGACTGCTTCTTTTCCCCTTCCATTGCTTCTATAAGAAAAGTAAAATGTCTAAGACTCTGGCAAAGGACACTGATAGGCGGCGTTCTGGCGGAAACTGTATGTCGAAGGACACTGATACGGCAAAATCAGCACATAATTGGGTGGGATATCATGTCCGAGGAATTCATAACGAAGTGCGATGGTGTCTACAGGAGAAAAGGAATATAATAATAGAGGGGGAGCTAACTGGTTATAGGGAACAAAGCAATACATGTTTGGGTTCATAGTCTAAGAGTTACGAACGGTATGGTGATATCGAGGGCACGGAGAAAACTGGACTTAATTGGGGGCATGGATGGGACATACAAAACAAAAAATCCTATTTCCACGAGACCGAACGAGATCCCATGGGTGGGTTGGTGGTAGGGGAAGGGCATTCATTAAAGAATCTGTACAAATCACAAAATTCCATCTATTTCCGTGGTAGACCTTAAACGGTACACGTTCTTCAACACCTATGAATGACGTTCTACTAGATCTTAAGGTGTGCAATCTAGGTTCTCGGGTGATATAAAAAACATTGACCCGCTGATCGAGTGGGTCTCAGCGAGAGGCTAGCTACCCGGGAATGGTGAAGAAGAGCGAGTTTCGGGAGAGAGCACATACCATGAGAGCGTTGGACACTTCGGTGAGCACGGCGAACTTGGCTTCTCGGCAGGAGTCAGGCACTTCGAGGGTTGCTGCCATTCCAGAAGGAGGGCTGGCGCGCTTGCCCTGTGGTACCCAAGACTTGGAGAAAGTGACCTGGCTGAGGGCAGGGAGAGCCAGGCATGCGGCTAGGATAAGGAAGAAGGTCAAATGAGCCATTCTCGTCTTTGGTGGTGGTGTGAACTCTTTACGTTGTTGCTGTGGTGGTGGTTGTAAGATTGGTTGAGGTGGGAGAGCAAGTGTGTTCTCACTCTGCGTGAGCAGTCTTATATCCTTCTCGGCGCCATCCCTACTGCCTCTTCCTCTCCCGTCCCCTTCTACATCACCTCCCTCCCATTTCTACTCTCATCCTTCTTTCGTTCTCACAAGCTGTTGTGCATGTTTGCCCATCGTTTAGTAACAGATTCACCAGTCTTACTACATCATCAGCTAATTGGAAACCTCACTATTTAGTTTCTCCACGTGATCACCACTACCACAATCCAGTCACCACAATTGTCCCCATTCATTTACCATCAACCAGTCACTACCACCACCCAATCACCACCTCCAACCGTTCACCATCCCCTGTACTGGAGTAAAATGTGAAATGATTCACCTTAAACATGAGAAGTATACCACTTACAATGGCAAATTAATCCTCTGTATAAGATCAGTATTGAGCCTGCGTGGCGTAGTAGGTAACTTTCCTGTCTCGGTACGCGGGAAGTTCGAGTTCGATCCCCGGGGAATGCAAAAGGCTTTTTAACCCCTCTCCACAACGGTTGACATCAGAGGCACGGTAGATAAGTGTCACATATGTATGCTAGCAGCTAATTAGTATGGTCGAGCTGATCACACTGATTTCAGACTTTATTGGCAACTACAGCTATTCCAACATGCCACCGCAGTGAGGTATGAAGGCTGTATCGTCTCTCTGGGGATAAGCCGGTGCTGCCGTGAACCATTAAGGCTGAACTACTAATATTACATAGGATCAGCAGCTAAGGTGAAGTTTGAAAAAAAAAAAAAATAGACCAGGCAACAGTTGAAATATGAGTTCTTTCATTTGAGGCCAGTAAAGGATCCAAGAATATTTAAGGTGTTAGAAGGAAAATTTTTCGTGACATCAAAGCAAAGTTGATACCTCTATAAATGCCTCTCTCAAGTAAACAGGTGGTAAAATTGAGGCTTGGCAGCGGTGAACGACAAAGTTCTTCCTACCCTAGTCAGATAATAGAAAGCTCAGAAGCCAGGTATTCTGAAGTGATGCTTATAGAATGACGCTCAGTTTGAGAAGGGCAGCTGCATAAGAATGTATAGGGGAAAATATTTGGTCAAGAGTAGAAAGAAAAAAGTAGGAAATAGAATAAGTTTTTGTGTGATGCCAGAGGTTGCATTTACAGGACCAGTGGCCGACCATAACAGTGGGCGTAACTATAGAACGGTAAGGGAAAAAAAAAAAAAAAAAAAAGGAAAAGGAGTAAGTAAAGGAAGTGATAGGTACGTATGAGGGTAACTTGGAAGTACGGGACAGTACGAGTAGTTTTGGCGCTACATGTGGTCAATGTGTTTCCATTGTTGTAAATTCATTAGTTACATAACAATTTGCATGCAGCTTGTGAATGTTTATGAACCTTACGTGTTCATACGGCTATCACATTGATAAACATGGCTCTCTAAATTCACCAGTGAATGTGAGCATATCTCCAGCATAAATGGAAAGAACAAATTGATAAAGGTGGAACAGTTTGCCTAGTCAGGAAGAGTTAGCACAGAGCACAGTTTTTAAGAGTGACAGAGATACTCCGTCCATACCTTAAATCCTAATGTCAAAGCCAGATATTGCAGGGAAAAAAATCTTAGAAGAAATTCGGATGGAATGTATTACTAAATAAGAGGAAACAGAACCGGCATTGTCTAAAATATCATTTAGTGAAAGCTTCAGCAGAGGTCAGCTTTTCCAGTGGAAGAGACAGTATTGTCGCAGCTGTGGAAGAAAGGAAGTACAGACATAGATGTTAAGTTTTGGACATGTTAGCTAGGTTTCATAAATCGTGTGAAGAATTAGAGGAAGTAAAGTTTTCATGGAGAACAGGATCTATTCAATTCTAGACAGAAGTAAATAACTGATTATTCTCAGGAATTTGAGGGGCACGTTACATTTCATAAGCCTTGTCATATTATTGTATAACATGAAAAAAGCACGGTTAAACCAAATCTTTGTAGATATAGGGTCAGAAAATATATGCAGACTGTATACTTCCAAAACAGAGATGATCAGATTTGTGATGTACTCTGTGATCACTGAGGAATTACGAGTACGAAAGTAGTAATCATTCCAAAGAAAATAAAATAATATACCTCATAGATCATCAGTCATTAGCGCCTAAATTTCAAAGGAGTCTGCACAAAGAAACTCTTGAAACAGTAGTGACAGATTTTATATTGGACAAAGTGGGAAAAACTTGGAAACAAGGATTTCCCAACATAAATATAGTGTGAAATCTGCCCAGGCAAATAATGCGTTATTTCAACATAAAGCATTATACAACCATCATATTGATTGGTCTAAGGCAACAATTTTAGCAAAAGGAAAAAGCCTACAAGAAAGAAATATAAAAGAATCCTGCTTAATATCATGCACGTTTGATAAAAATATAAACTTAAGCTATGGTCATTTTAAATGTGATAAATTGGTAACCCAAATGGTGACCAAGATCTTTCCGCCAGATTGAGCCTTATGCGTTGGTCAGGACGATAGAGGTAAGGTCATCCCCCCTCCTCACGTTGTATTGTCTCCCCCATTCCCCCTATGGTTGCCACCTGATACTTACATTTAAACACAACCCTGTATCTCTGTCATTTAGTCTGGAGATGTAATATACGAAAGTATTTTCCACACACATATATATATATATATATATATATATATATATATATATATATATATATATATATATATATATATATATAAATATATTTATTTATTTCACATGGATAGGGTTGGCAAGAGTGGTGCAGAGGTAGCACTTTTCGTTAAAAATACAATAAAATATATTATCATCAATTCGATTAAGGAAGAGGATGGTACGGGATATATTTAGGTGGAAATTATAGGCAAGAATAAGAAACTTTATTGGCGTCCTATATAGGCCTCCTAACCTCAGCATTGAGCAGACTGATCCCCTGGGTCATGAAATTTGCAAGACGTCTCAGTACAAAAACGTTGTGATCATGGGAGACTTTAATTATAGAAGCATTAACTTGGAAATTTTAGTAGAAAATCAGGAAGCGAAAATTTTCTTATGTGTAGTACAGGATAACTTCCTAAAACAATTGATTACCGATCCCACGAAGAGAGAGAATATTCTGGACTTACTTTTAACTAATAATGAGCACCTAACGAGTAACGTAAAAGTGGGAGATAGTCTGGGCTCTAGCGATCATCAAAAAATAAGATTTAATATTATTTGGGAAGAATCAAAAAGTACGTTCAAATACTTGACTTCAGGAGAGCCAATTTTGAGATGAGAAACTATAGAGACATTCGATCACTTACGGGACCGACCCAGGGGATGTGACGGGGTCAGATATACGGTCAGTCCGGACGTCATTAACGCGGTCAGTGGTCGGGTCACGGAGGGTATATGTACCTTGGGTCAGGACACTTGCGGGTGCGGGGTGAACAGCCAGGTCAGCGATTTGGACGAAATGTATTGTAACCTAACAGATTTAATTCTAAATGCGCAAAATAAATGTATTCCCCTTAAATCAATACTTAAGAATAGTAATACTCCCAAATGCATGACGGACAGGCTGAAACCTGAGATCGGAATGAAAAGAGGGGGGGGGAACACACCTTAGATCCAAATATAAAGATATGGCAGAACTGGTGAAAAAGAAGACGTGCACAGCAAAACGTAGCTATGAAAATAAGGCTGCCAGACAAGCGAGATCCAACCCATAGGGCTTCTTTCGTCTCTGCTGAACAAAAAATAAGGAAAGGATAGGCCCAATACAAAATGACGAAAATGTCATGATAGAATCGAAAAAAAAAAAAAAAAAAAATGAGGTGTTTAACAAATATTTTCTTTCAGTGTTCACTAAAGAGAAGTTAGATAAGGTACCTGACTGCGATTCGATTTTCAGTGAGAAAGAAGAAAGTAGACTATCTAATATCAGCATTAGTAAGGTAGAAGTAGTGAAGCAGATTGAAAGATTTGAAGCTACAAAATCTCCGGGTCCAGACGAAATTTTCCCGAGAGTGCTTAAAAGAGTGTAAATTTGAAATCTGCGACCAGTTAACAAAAACACTTAATATGTCGGTAGACACTGGTTTTGTGCCTATTGATTGGAGGTAGGCAAACGTTGTTCCTGTTTTCAAAAAGGGAGATAAATCGCCAAAATGCTACTACAGGCCAATCAATTTAGAATCAGTTACTTGAATCAATAATCGTTAATAGACTCAGAGAATACACCAAAAGACATAATTTGATTTATGACACACAGCATGTGTGACTAATCTTCTATCCTTTTACACTAAAGTATATAAGGCGTCATATAACAATGATAGTTACGATGTTATTTACCTTGAACTTAGCAAAGCGTTCGACAAGGTGCCCCACCAGAGACTACTAAATAAAGTCAAAGCCCATGGCATAGGAGGAAAAGAGTTAGAATGGGTTAGAGCTTGGATCAGTGACAGAAAAAAATGTAACCATTACTAACCATCACCTACTACCACGCACGTGATCCACATGCATGCGATAGAGAACTCACATTCAGCAAGACTCCCCTCATGTTGACTTCGCTTTCCCAGAACAAGCATCTTACCACAGCAACCTAACGCAGCACTAATTCAGACAAACAAGATATCGCCACACGAAGATGCCTAATGTCACCAGAGAAACCCATTAAACCCCCTTTATTATACCTGACCCTGTTATAATACCCATAAGCTAACATATATATATCATGTCTAACCGTAACCCACCAACCATACGACTAACCCCCACACATAAAACTAACCCCAATGCTTAAGAATGGCGAAACTAACACCTTTACTTACGACAACCCACTAACCCCCTATATTATGTAAACGTTTTGTAACCAAAAGAGGAGAGCTGAGCAGGTCAAGAGCCTGCCAGCCAAGTATGCCCGAGGTCAAGGCCCGGCACTTACTGTATTTTGCCCAGAGGGCCCATATATACTTTGTTAAATCCAATACCAGATCACCTTGTTATAAGAAAAAAAAAAAAAATTGAAGAAACTCCGGTTTTGGAGTTTATCTCGCCTGCATAATTAAGCCCACCTTATGTAACCACAACAATCATCGGGGTTACAAACAGCGGGTCATCATATATGGTGTAAATTCAAATGGAGGGGGGGGGGTTCTAATGGGGTCCCCCAGGGCTCGGCTTTGGGTTCCTTATTGTTCATTATGTACATAAAGGACTTGGGCAATGGGATTAATAGTGATGTTAGTAAGTTTGCGGACGACACTAAAATAGGACACCAAATTAGATCAGAAGACGACGCCGAGATTCTGCAGGACGATCTTAGCCAAATGTTCACATGGTCGGTGAAATGGCAAATGAACTTCAATATCTCAAATTGCAGTGTGTTAAACGTAGGACTATACAACCCCGAAAATAGAAAGAGCATATAAAACACGTTTTAGAGAAAACCGAGTGCAAAAGAAACTTAGGAGTTCTAGTTAGTCCTGACCTTAAATCCAGGAAACAGTGTATTAGCTCCAGGAATAAAGCAAACAGAGTATTAGGTTTTGGTCTCCTGACCTTAAATCTAGGAAACAGTGCATTGGCGGCAGGAACAGAGCTAAGAGTGCTTTCATTGCTAGAACGGTTACAAATAAAAGTGCAGAAGTAATTATCAAATTCTATTTGGCGTTAGTTAGACCCATCCTTGACAATGCAGTAGAGTTTTGGTCTCCGTCATATAAAATGGGTATCAGTTCACTAAAATCAGTACATAGGAGAATGAACAAAATGATACATCGGTTCAGTAATTTACCTTAAGAAGACAGTCTTAGGCTCCTTACACTCTGGAAAGACGTTGAGTGCAGAGTGATCTAATAGAGGTGTTCAAGTGGATCAAAGGCTTTAACAAGGGTGACGCAAACAAGGTCATCATATTAAGACAACAGAGAAGGACTCGCAGTAATAGATTTAAATTGGACAATTTTAGATTTAAGAAGGAAATAGGCAAGGACTGGTCTACCAATAGAGTGGTCAACGATTGGGATAGACTTGGTAACCACCATGTAGTGGGCGCTGAAACTATCGGTGGTTTTAAGAAAAGGTTAGATGATTTTATGGATGGGGATGATAGATGGTAATGGACATGGAACTATCTAGTGTAGGCCCTGTGGTCTCCTGCAATCGCCTTCATTATTATATTCTTATCTTTTGAATAATCTTGCTTTTTCAAAATTTGACTATGGTCTCTTGTTTATGTTTCATGTCAAACCTTCAAGTTCTTTTTGTCTATTTTTCATATACCTTTTCCTAACCAAAATATCATTCCAGCGTAGGAAGTCCCATTTTTCAGTCTTCCTCATGTATCTCATCGTTCTTCTTCTTCTTCTTCCACCACCTTTAGGTGTGATGACCACACTGCTGCTGTTTATTTCAGTCTGAGAAGAATGAGACTTTCAACGACATTTTTCATCATGTCCTCATCCATGTAACGAAATGCCACTAGTATATTCTTTAGCAACTTATTACTCCCTCATGTTATTATCTTTTTATGACTGTCGACGGATCATGCCTGATTCAAATTCTGAAATAATTTCCATTCTTTGTCTTTGCTATTATCTCCAATTTATTTTCTCGTTGGTCTTTGGTTACTTTGACCACATTCCAAGACTTTACATTTCTTTATATGAAAATTCATCTTCCACTCCTGGTTATATATTCCTTTTGACCAAGCTTGAAATAATTATATTGTGATGTTCTAAAAGATTAGGCGTGCAAGAGCGTCTACTCCAAAATCCGTGCTGGCTGTCATTTATTAGACAATTGTTATCTAACTGATATTCTGCAGCATCTCTTACAATTATTTCCGAAATTTTTTCATATGATCGAGGCCAGAGAGAGTTGATGTAGAAGGGAACGGGTGAGGAAGAGGCAGTAGGAATGGCGCCGAGAAGGATATAAGACTGCTCACGCAGAGTGAGAACACACTTGCTCTCCCACCTCAACCAATCTTACAACCACCACCACAGCAACAACGAAAAGAGTTCACACCACCACCAAAGACGAGAATGGCTCATTTGACCTTCTTCCTTATCCTAGCCGCATGCCTGGTTCTCCCTGCCCTCAGCCAGGTCACTTTCTCCAAGTCTTGGGTACCACAGGGCAAGCGCGCCAGCCCCCCTTCTGGAATGGCAGCAACCCTCGAAGTGCCTGACTCCTGCCGAGAAGCCAAGTTCGCCGTGCTCTCCGAAGTGTCTAACGCTCTCATGGTATGTGCTCTCTCCCGAAACTCGCTCTCCTTCACCATTCCCGGGTAGCTAGCCCCTCGCTGAGACCCACTCGATCAGCGGGTCAATGTTTTTTATATCACCCGAGAACCGAGATTGCACACCTTAAGATCTAGTGGAACGTCATCCATAGGTGTTGAAGAACGTGTACCGTATAAGGTCTACCACGGAAATAGATGGAACTTTGTGATTTGTACATATTCTTTAATGAATGCCCTCCCCCCACCCCTACCCACACATGGGATCTCGTTCGATCTCGTGGAAATAGGCTTCTTTATTTTGTATGTCTCATCCATGCCCCCAATTATGCCAAGTTTTCTTCGTGCCCTTCGTGCCGTGCCTTCGTGCTTCGTGCCGTTCGTAATTCTTAGGCTATGAACCCAAACATGCATTGCTTTGTTCCCTATAACCAGTTAGCTCCCCCTCTATTATTATATTCCTTATCCCCAGTAGACACCATCGCACTTCGTAATGAATTCCTCGGCCATGATATCCCACCCAGATATGTGCTGATTTTGCCCTATCAGTGTCCTTCGACATACCGTTTCCGCCAGAACGCCGCCTATCAGTGTCCTTTGCCAGAGTCTTAGACATTTTACTTTTCTTATAGAAGCAATGGAAGGGGAAAAGAAGCAGTCTGTACTGCAACAATTACTGCGGTATTATATTGCTCAGTGTGCCGAGCAAACTTCTCCGCCTGTTGCTGGAATGGGTTTGCTCTCGTCTGCGATAGCTCCATAGACCTGATCAAACTGAATTTACACCTAGTAAGTCAATAACTAATTGGATTCTAGCACTTCATATTCTTATGGAGCGCTAATGTGAAATTTAATAGGGACTGCTTATAATTTGGGTTAATCTCGAGAGGGAGTTTGTATCGTGATATACTCTGGGATCTGCGGATGTGTGGAAATTTTAAAAGGATTATTGAACTGATGTCTGAATTATTCTTTGGGGAGAAAAGTGCTGTAAAGTGTGGAGGAGACGTGTCCGTCTTCTTTCCTGTAAATTGGCAACACTAAGGTCATCGTCCCTGTCTTCACAGACGATGATATGCTTCCTACGTAGTCAATGGAAGTCCTGACTGAAGTCATGGATTCACTCATAGACCAAGATCAAGGTCAAGGCATTTGGGGGCTCACTAGATGATACAGTTCATTCTGTCCATGGATGTGGCGAGGGCACTGAGGTCTTGGAAAACTTCGCATGTCTTTGTAGTGCAGCGTGAAATAATGATGGGTCAAGTCAGGAAGTACTTCGATGGATTGCCATGGCTCATGGTATTGAGGACTCGTTCAACCAGAGTATATATGGAGTCGTTGACACTTATGTAGGAGGATTAAGATCCGAATCTTCCAGTTGCTTGTGATCTCTGTCTAGCTATACGGTTGTGAGACATGGACACTGAATGCTGACTTGAAGAGATGTCTCAACGTCTTAGGTACCAAGTGTCTTCGGAGAATTATGGGGGTATTGCTGGTATGACATATCAAACCAGTAACATGTTCGTGACAATCAGCCAAGGTCTATTACCAGCATAAATTGTAAAGGTCAACTCCAGTCAAATAGGCATGTGCCACGCTTAGCTGGTGATGATCTGACTCATAAGTTTAATCCAAAAGACATTTCTCAGTGAAGGAAGCGGAAGGGACGCCCACAAAACTTATGGATGGACCAAGTGGACCTAATTTACCGAGAGCTGTTTGGAATGGGAAGGGCGACTACATGGGGGTTTGCGCGTGGAAACTGCGAATAATGGCATCAACGGCGGACATTCCCCATTCTGGTAACATGCCTAGACTGAGGCTCACAGTACACACTCTGGTTTAATACAATATCATTCCAGCAATACCCCATGATTCTCCGAGGGCACATGGTACCAATGACATCGACGGAATAGAGTTGTGAAGAATTCTTTTGTGATCGGAGACTAATTTCCTTTCAAATAGAAAGGCTGATCACTCTTAGCTTGCACTCTCCTCCCTTGCTGTTACCCTCCTTTGATATTGCGTTTACCATACCTTTTCATTTTTTTTTTTCTTGGCATTCTGTGATGGGTGACATAACACTCCTACTACATTCCCCTGCATGTCACAAAAGGCAACTAAGTGGGCGGACTAGGGACCACCTCTTTTCGTGTTTTTCTCTCAGGTAGTCTGGGCAGAAATTATGATCTGACTCAGCCATTCCCTTCATATAGGGGACGAACACATTTACATGTAGCTATGGCATGGCAATATCTACCGGATGGAGCTCGAAGCTGCTTAGCAGGGAGTGTGTATCTAATATCTTTGCCAGGTGACACCGTTGTTATTGGATGGCAGTAGCCCGTAACGTCTTTCCATTTTTCCAGACCCTCATTGAGGAAGTTTCTCAGGAAGCACTTGACGAAAACCTCCCTGCCCTCAGGCTCAAGAACGCTTTCGTTCCCAGGTAGGTTGCTCTCGTCAGTGATATCGCCGGTCACCTTTTTCATCTTCACCCCTCTGCACAGCCTCCTTTTCCTCTCTCCTTTTTCTTATCATTAATGCTCACTCCATTCCCTTCGAATTTCATCCTACCCTTCTGTTCTTTCCACCGTACCTCGTCCGGAAGACCTCTAACTATACCTTACCTTACCGTCGTGCCATATCCTCTTGGACTTCGGCAACCATGGAGCGCCACCGTTCACGGTCCCTAGTTACTTGTAACATCTGTGCTGGTTTGAGTTGTTTTCCCGTCGCCCTCATCAGCCCGTCCATATACTTCTCCCTCTGCTTTCCTCTTGCTCTCCTTCCCTCCACCATTCCCGTCATCACCACCTCTTCCAACCCTTCCTTCCTCATTATATGTCCTAAGAATCGCAACTGTCTTTTCCTTATTGTTGTCATCAATTCCCTATCTGTCTCCATTTCTCTCAATACTTCTTCATTTGTTTTCTTCGCTGTCCATGGTACTCCTAATACTCGTCTCCATATCCACATTTCTGCTGCTTCTAAGTTTTCCTGCAATTTTTTCCTGATTGTCCACGCTTCTGAACCATATAATAGTGTTGACCATATAAATGTTTCAACTGTTCTTCTCCTTATATCTGTAGACATTTTCTTGTTTGTTAAAACCCCTTTCATTTTCTGAAATTTCTGAAACGTGCTTTTAGCTATCGCTATCCTTGATTTTATTTCCTTTTCACATCTACAATCTTCTGTCAATACGCTTCCCGGGTACGAAAATTTGGTTACTTGTTCTATTCTTCTCCCTGCTATTTGTACTTGCACTCTTGGTGGATCTGTTTTACTGGCCACTAGTATTTTAGTTTTCTCCGTATTTACATTTAAACCTTTCTCCTCACTAGCTCTTACGGTTACATTCAATAGATGTTGCAGTTTATCTTCTGAGTCAGCCACCAATACTATGTCATCAGCATATCTGATATGATTTATATTAAATCCTCCAATTTTGATCCCTTCCATTCCCTAAGGATCATCTCCCCATATAAATTAAATAAATCTGGAGACATAACACAGCCTTGACGCACTCCCCTCTTTATAGCTTGAAATTCTGTTCTTCCTCCCCGTACCCTCACCGCTGCTCTTTGCTTCCAATACAAATTTCTGATGATACTCATGTCTTTGCTATTTATATCCACTCTTTCCAAAATATTTATCAAATCCTCATGTCTTACCCTATCAAACGCCTTCTCGTAGTCAACAAAGCAAAGATATACATTTTGTTGTTTTTCTATCATCCTCTCCATAATCGTTCTTATTATAAAAATTGCATTTGCTGTTCCTTTCCCTTCTATGAAACCAAATTGCTCCCATGAAACTTGTTCTCTCACTTTATTTCTTATTCTATCTAAAGCTATCCTTAATATAATTTTGGTTATTTGACTCATGATACTGACTGTGCGATGTTTACTACATTCCATTGTTCCGTTTATCTTTGGTAGTGGTATAAAAATCGAGTTACACATATGTTCCGTTATTGTACCCTTTTCGTAAATTTGGTTTATTAGACTAGTGAGTTTTCTTATTGCAAATCCCCTAATGCCTCTAACATTTCAATCATCACACCATCCTCACCCATGGCTTTCCCTTTTTTCATTTTCTTCATTGCAAATTTCACTTCCTCTTCCATTATTTCTTCCCCATCTAGATATCTATAATTTTCCTCTTCTCCTTCTTGTCTGTCGTCCTCAAATAGGTCCCTTACATACTCCTACCATCTATGTTTGATATCCTCCTCGTCCATTAAAACCTTTCCTTCTCTATCTTTGATTGCCCCCCCATTATTCCCCTTTCTCTTGGTAATTTCTCTAATCTTATCATACATCATTTTAGAATCCTTTTTTTCAAGGTCCTCAATTTCTCTACATTGTTCATCAAGTCAACTCTCCTAGGCATCTATACACTTCTTTTTTATTTGTTTATTAAGTTCTCTATATTCATTTCTATCCCTATTTTTAGCTTCTCTTCTCTTATCCATTAGTTCGAATATTTCTTCTGTTATCCCTCTAACTATATTGCTGTTTTTTTTTAAATACTTCCATTGGTAGAACTAACTTTTGTCTTCAAAAGCCACCATAGAAAACCTTGTATATACAATTCTTTCCCGCGAGCATGACCAGCTTTCTTGTTAATGAACTTGCTCCAACAATGCCAAACTACGAAACATGTGTATCTTTTTGTAAGAACAATGGATTATTTCAAATGTTGGAAACTCAAACAAATATTCTTTTACTTCTACATGCATCTCTCTAGATATTTCTTTCTCTCACACAGAAAGCGACGAATGGCTTAAGAACTAAGCCCTCATCACGGACGGGTCTCACCGCTAATTCAGCATCTGCCAAAGATTGTCATTCTACTTGGAACGGTGTGCAGTCAAGAACATCCGCCATGGAATACTTGAACATTATTAAAAAATATTCTTGTAGTAGTTATTGATGAAGTATGTGCGAGTTATATTGATATGTTATTTGATAGATCTGACACTTTTTAGTTATTAAAAACTGTAAAAGCACATGTGGTCAATTAGTATTCACATAATTTTACTAGTGTCTCGTAAAACATGTAACGGGACATATTTTACACAACCTCAAGAGAAGGTAATGATTCATAGAAAATACCTGAAATAAGTTCTTTCACTATCAAATCCCCCTCTCTCACACACACACATGCGCGCGCGCGCACACACACACACACACACTTCTGATAAAATGGGATGATAGAAATACGAGGGCACGGAAAGAAAATCAAGAAAGACAGCTATAGAAGAGATCTGAAAAAGAACAGCTTTCCTCACAGAGTAATAGACAGTTGGAACAAGTTAGATGAGAAAGTGGTGTGCAAAAACAATACATGAATTTAAAAATAGTTTAGATAAAATGAGATATGAAGACGGGACACTACGAGCATAGCTCCCTTTCCCGTATAATACAACTAGGTAAATACACACACGCACACACACACACACACACACACACACTTTCGTCGGATTCACGGCGTGGATTGGAACTCCGGAAAAAAACGCATTTTTCGTGGATCTCAACTACGAGGAAGTACCTTATTGTATTTGTAGGGAAGGGGAAATCTCGTGGTGTAGTAAAAAGGTAATGAAAGGGGAGAAGGGGAGGGATTACTGAGGGAAATGGAAGAAAATGAGGAGGGAGACGAACGGGCTCCCCCTGACATCAGAAAAAATGTAAATAAAAGATCAGCTGACGACACTGGGGAAATCGAAAATATCAGTAAAAGCATTAAGATTAGAAATATAGATAAGAGCAGCACAGTGGAAGGTGAAGAAAATAATTTCCAGGGTTTAATGAGGGGGGGGGGAAGATACCAACCTCCCCCGATTGGCAAGACTAGAAGAAAAACTTGATCAAATGACCGAACATTGGGAGGTGAACAAAAACTTAACTATAGAAATAGAAGATTTAAAAAGACAGTTAAAAGAAGTAAAATAGGAGAATGAGGAATTAAAGAGGAATACTAAAGACAAAAAAGAGGCCATAGCAAAGGAAGCACAGGGTTGGAAAAAGATCCAAGAAAACAGTAGTTACATTTATTGACATAATTAAACAGCAAATGAAAGAACAAACTGAAGACTCAGTTATTAAAGTGATGAGACAGAAGGAGAATATAGTAAGGGACTTAGCAGATAAAAAGAAATGTATAATTACATTAGGAATGGAAGAGAAATATAACCCAAATAGAACCACAAGAATGAATGAGGAAAAAGAAAAAGTAAGCAGTTTACTAGAATTAGTACAGGAAGATGAACCTGAAATCATGAAACAAATTGAAGAGCTGTATAGACTCGGAAAGTATAGTACAGATAAGACCAGACCAATTAAGATTAAATTCAGGTCACAAACGACGGCAGAGAATATCTTATCCAAAACAGGGAAACTAGCAACAAGTGAACAATATAAAAAGGTATGGATAAAAAGAGAAATGAATAAAGAGGAAAGAGAGGAGGAAAAAAAGAAAAGACACGAAGCTAAGGGAAAAAAACGAGAACAGAACAGAGTCAGAAAAAGAGAAATTCTATTGGAGAGTAGTAAATATGAAAATAAGGAAATACGACATACAAGAGAAAAACAAAAGGGAAACAGAGAATACAATGGAAGTGGCAGAAAACTAAAAGTGTCTTACACAAATATAGATGGCGTAATAACAGGACTGAATGAGCTGAATGATTATCTGAAGGAAAAAGAACCGGACATAATGGGAATTGTAGAAACGAAATTAAAAGGTCCACTACCACCCAACAGTGTAGGCAATGATGCATATAATTATTGGATTAGAAACAGAGACAAAACAAGTGGGTGGAGTTATGTTCCTGACTAAGAAGGATATAAACGTGAAGTGTGTCACATATGGAAAGAATACAGTAGAGATGATTATGATCGAAGTGGAAGACAGAGATAAGAAGAGCAGAAAGTTCGTGATAAACTATGTGCCTCCAAAAATAGCCTTGTGGGAAGAGAGTGAACATAAAAGTATGTTAGAAGACACAAAGATAACATTAAATAAGAAAATGGAAGATGGAGGAAGAATAGTTATGATGGGCGACTTTAATTGCAAAGAAGTCTGCTGGGAAGAGATGACAGTAAAGGGTGGAGACGGCTCATGGGGAAATGTTATACTCGAGATGATTATTGACCATACAATGACACAGTGGATACAGGAGAACACTAGGTATAGAAATGAAGAAGAACCATCGAGACTAGACCTAATAATCACATCTGAACCTAGAATAAGGGAAAAGATTGAATATAGAACACCAATAAGTAAAAGTGACCACATATTGATTGAACTGGAACTAAATGAGGAAAAATACATGAAAAGAAATGAACAATATAGAAAAGGAAGAATGATGTATGAAAAAACAAACTTTGATAAAATAAGAGAATTCTTTCAAAAAGAAAACTGGGAAGAAACAACAGTGGAAGAGAAATGGAATATTTTGAAAAAAAAAAAAAAAGTGGAAAAGTATGTCCCAAGACAAAAACAAGAAAAAGAATATATAAAGTGCTGGTACAGCAAAAGTTGTAGGGAGTTAAAAGACAAAAGAGATAAAGCTTGGACCAAATGAAGAAATACAAAAGGCCTGAAAAATGGAATATATATACTTGTTATAGAAATGAATATGTACAGTACAAGTGTGCAGAGAGGAAAAGAGAAAATATGAAAAAGATGTCATAGAAAAATGTAAAGATCAACCAAAATTATTTTACAGATTTGTAAACAACAAACTGAAAAACAAACAAGATTTGGAGAAATTAAGACTAGGAGGAGTTAAATACACAGAGGAAATAGAAATGGCGGAAATTATGAACAAGCATTTTAAATCAGTGTTTACAAGGGAGAACATACCTGAAGAGATCGAATGGAAAGAGAAAGTCCCCCCTATGAAAGAAATAGAAGTAACAAATAATGAAATAATGAAACACTTGAGTAATCTTGATGTCAGAAAATTGCATGGACCAGATGAAATAGCAAACTGGATTTTGAAAGCATGCAGGAATGAACTGGCAGACAAAATACATAGTATAATAAACAGTTCCTTGAAAGAAGGAAAAGTTCCAGAAGATTGGAAAAAAGCAAATATAGTACCTATATATAAAGGGGGAAATAAAGAAGACCCTACCAACTATAGACCAGTCTCTCTAACAAGTACAATAGCAAAAATTTGTGAAAGAATTGTCAAAAGTAGATGGGTAAAATATTTAGAAAAAACGTGCTAAATCCAAGGCAATTTGGATTCAGAGAAGGACGATCATGCGTCACCAATTTAATATGTTTCTATTCAAGGCTAATAGATATAATACAAGAAAGAGATGGATGGGCTGATTGTGCATTTCTAGACCTAAAAAAAGCTTTTGACAAAGTACCACATAAGAAGTTGCTTAAGAAACTAGAAACCGAAGGAGGAATACAGAGCAAACTGCTTAAATGGATGGAAGACTTTTTGCAAGAAAAATGAGAGTAGTGATAAGAGACAAACACTCAAATTGGGATGAAGTAATAAGTGGTGTTCCACAAGGAACAGTTTTGGCCCCAATAATGTTTGCTATATATATTAATGATATGGATGAAGAAATTGAGTTATATGAGCTTCTATGCAGATGATGCAAAACTATTAAAAAAAGTGAACACGGAAGAAGATTGTGAATCACTACAGTGATCTAAATAAAGTCTGGGAATGGAGTAAGAAGTGGGAGATGGAGTTCAATACTAAAAAGTGTAGTATAATGGAATTTGGAAAAAGGAAAAACAGAATAACAGGAGCATATAAATTGGGAGAAGAAAGTATAAACAAAGTTGAAAATGAGAAGGACCTGGGAGTCATTGTTATGAATAATATGTCACCTGAGAAACAAATAAATAAGATTTTTGGTGAAACTTATAATTTAATAAGAACAATCAGTGGCATTTACATACCTGGATGAAGAAATGGTGAAGAAAATACTAATCACTCTGATAAGACCAAGATTGGAATATGCAGCAACGATGTGGTCACCAAGTACAAAAAAATGTATAAAAAAACTTGAAAGAATACAAAGAGCAATTACAAAATCGGCACCAACACTCAAAACTATCATATGAAGAGAGACTAACAAAACTTGAGCTACAGACACTAGAGCAAAGAAGAGAGAGAGGAGATTTGATAGCTATTTACAGAATCATGAAAGGCATAGAAATTATTGATAGAGAGGATCTGATAAAATAGGATGATAGAAATACAAGAGGACACGGAAAGAAAATCAAGAAAGACAGCTATAGAAGAGATCTGAAAAAGAACAGCTTTCCTCACAGAGTAATAGACAGTTGGAACAAGTTTGATGAGAAAGTAGTGTGTGCAAAAACAATACATGAATTTAAAAATAGTTTAGATAAAATGAGATATGAAGATGGAACACCATGAGCATAGCTCCCCTTCCCGTAAAATACAACTAGGTAAATACACACATACACTTGTATGTTGGCAGTTGGAGGGAGAAGACGTTCGACCTAGCTCTATATGTTTAGCAAAATTACCTAGTTCTGAGCAATAAACGGAATTGAAGGGATGAGGGAGGGAATAATGGCTCTGCTGGTAAGTGATGAGACAGGAAAGTACTTGGTAGAGTGGAGAGAAGTGTCTTACAATTTAATGTGGGTGAAGGTGAAACTGGGATAAGAGATGTAGGTTTTTTGTGAGTACATATAGTCTTGGTAGTGAGGAAAGAGAGAAGGAAAGAGAGGTGTTTTGGATTTATTTAAATTTGTCTATAGTTTTCGGGGTTGAAGTAATAGAGAAAGATCTTACGTATATGTATATTTATGTTTGGCACTTTTCTTAAACAGTGCTTGCTATCATCAACTCCCTTTCTAAACACATCTCAAACATTATCTCTTTGCTATAATTATCATCTGACACTCCAAACCTCCCTACTACATCTTTCATTTTTTGGCCCAAAACTATGATGATTATCATCATCATAGTTTTGGGGGGAATGTAAATGTCGTGGTGTCAGGGGATCTCAATGCTGGAGTAGATGAGCCAAAATATGCAAGATGTGATGATGATGATGATATGGTTTAACGTCACAAACTCCCCCCTATCGGAAGGCTAGGACAATGCCCCTCACAGAGGGCTTTGTAGTGTGGAATTTAATGAACCATGCCCTTGGTTCAACTTCGCTGGTGGCAGGATTCAATCCGCCATCCCCTCGACCTACGCCGCAAGTAATGACGCCCTTACCTGCTCAGCCAGAGAGCAAGATGTAGTAGGGAATTATCGTTACGAGATAATGTTGGAGATGTTTAGATAGGGATTTGATGATAGCAAACACTGTTTAAGATGAGTGACAAACAGATATACGTGGGCCTAAGATCTTTCTTTATTAATTAAACTGTATTTCTATCACCTGTAAAGCTGCTCCCTCTTACTACTTTTAGGTGGTGACAAAGAAACAGCCCCACACCAAAAGAACACAGACAACAGTCTAGATTTTCTAAAAAGAGAAATATGTGGAAGGGCCGAAGATTGTTGCCACTGTGGAGCAATGGATTTTCCATTCAGTGAAACTTTGAGGCAAGACAAATAGCACTGGAAGATTATATAACAGGATCTATAGCAAGCAGGGAAAACATCACCAACTGCTGATCAGATATTCCACTGCTCTCTTCCCTAAACATCTTTACATCCAGTACTCTTTTGCACACCCCAACATAATCTATTAATATTCTATCAGTTACCCTCCCGTCAACCACTCTAACCCATGAACATCTTCTTGAACATGGTAATGGCAATGAAGTCATATATAAATAGGAATAATGGAAAATATGGTTTATCAGTGCTTCTTTTTTATTGTGCAATACAGTATCTGGATCAGTACTGTATGTACCATACAGTGTATTATAACTGCTTGCATAACTGTCTAATTCTTAATAGGACCTTAGAGAAAGGTAGAATTTGCAACCATCATGATCACATATCAGATCTTTATCAAGTCTAGTGTCAATCACACTGTATACAAGACAATGATGACATTAAATTCCGTTTAGCTTTTCCTGCACATTGTGCAACTTTGCATTAAGCTGAAAATTCTTCACACACTACATGACATTTACAATGAATACACGGCCTTCAAATTGCACTCTATATAAGTGGGTGTACTGTATAACTATATTAAGTTTGGATAAAAGAAAATATACTGGTATCATAATAATCATAGCACAATCTTCCATAAATTTGATAACTTTATCAATGCATGTCCAAATGTTTTATGAATTCATACCTGGCTGGTGGTAGTGTACTGTATGTTTATAATGAAAATAAACAGTCTGCCACAAAACTATGGCTGTTATGTACCTTCATATATAACAAGGACATCAGCCTTGGTGTGTGGGCATCTAAACTCTCTACAGTTAGTATCACTGACTGTGAATATCTAAATCCACATCTGAGAATGACAGGCATACAGTTCTATTTTAAGAGTCCTCAAACCCACCCACCCATCACATGACTACAAACACAGCCCACCAAATGTGACAACTAGAGCAGTATTCAATGCAAAACACCTACAACCTACCCATAGTCTTCCACAACACTTTCATACAAAAATGCATATTCACTCAGATCACATTGTAATTACTCCTTCACTGCCAAATTCTACATTCCACAAAACTTCCCCTGAAATCAACCTAATAGAGAAATGACTTCCATGACAAACAAGAACTGCATTGGTACACCATTCACATCACTGAAACTGTAATGACACCAACTGCCCCAGATGCAACCATTTCACAGAAGACTCCGACCACCTTATATATTGTCCTGCACTTGTTCTTTCTAGACATGAACACAAAATATCTTCACTGAGCAACTTATTGATTGAACTAATGGCAGTGGTTGGTTTGCAGAGATCAATCAATCCATTGCCCCAGATTTCTCTTCTAGGAGACCCTGGTAACTGGCAACACCCACTAGATTGGCCTCTGAATCACTCAAGAAAGAAATTTGTGTAGTCTATATAAGGCAAGGGTGAGGCACTGAAGGATGATGTGTTTGTTGTTTTCTGTGTGATGGCTGCATCTAGGGCAGTCTGTTTCTGTGGCCAGGCCTATCATGTGTCGGTATTTAGTGCTGGTCATAGTCATGCTCATGCTATATATAGTTCCTGCTTTTCTTGGGAGGGGATTTTTCTTCAAGGCAATCTGAAGAGGTTCAGTCCTACTGATTTGTCTGTCAGGTGACAACTTGTCTTTTATCAATACTCCTATGTTTCTCCTCTTTTGCAATGTATTCTCTTCTCAAGGAATAGTTTAAAGTTGGTCTTCTGCATCTATTTCCCATTTCCAGTACTTGCAACTTTTTGGTATTGGAATGAATTTTTCCATTCTTGGTTCCATGTGAAAATCGTTTCTTTTTGCAATGGCCGACAATCCTCATAATTTTTGCATCATCTGTGAACATGCTGGCATAGCTTACTGCATCTTCCATCATGTCACTAACCGAGACAACATTATTGCTGTAATCAGTGAACCTTGTGAAACTCCGCTCATTACTACTCTCCATCCTGACATCTTATCCTTTACTACTGTCCTCATGTATCTTCCCTTCAAAAATCTTTCATTCATTCAAGTAGTTTGCCTCTTAGGTCTCCAATATTCACACAAGTCAGTGAGGTACTTCATTAAAAGTCTTCTCTTGGTTGAGATACACACAGTCTACCTACCCCTCATTCTCTTGCATCACATCGATTACTTGTGTAAAAGCTTAATAGGTTTGACACACATAACCTTCCAGATCTGAAGCCAAACTGACGGTGTGTCTTCAAATTACTTGACCCATTGATCTTTCACAATCCTTTCATATTTCACTTTTGTGCTGGTCAGTGATACTGGCCTATAACCTAGTGGTATCTCTTTACTTCCACGTTTGTGAATTGGTACAACATTAACCCTTTTCCAATTGAGCAGCACTATACCTTCTTTTATTAAACATACAATATGACCATGTGTGTGTGTGTGTGTATCTACTTAATAAAGGAAAGGAGCAACACTCAATGGGTCCCATCTCCTGTTCTCCAATTTATCGTGACTAAATCTAAAATTCATTTACAGTTCCAACTTTGTCTATATCCTTGATTTCTATTATCATATTTAGATTTGAATTCATGTATTGCTCCAGCTCAGGCTATATCAATTATCTATGTATATGTGTGTGTATACACAAAACATACATATACCAAGGGCTTTTTCTCTTACAAGGGAAGTAACCAAAATCAAAGTCATAAATCCATTCCCACCTATTTCATCCCCACATACTCCACTCTCTCCATCTTTTCTTGGCTCCTCCTGAATGATGAGTCATCCCTACATCTTGCCCACTGCCCTGGGTCAGAAGCAATGCAGCAAGTCAAAGCACATCCACAGCAAGGCTGCTTCATTTAATGGGCATCCCCCTCATGCAGAAAAAGATAAAAGACTCGGAGAAATCCCTTTGGCTGCATCAGAATATCATTCACACATACTCCCTCACCCCATTCCATACATTACAGCATCATCCATATACAACCATTCTCCGTATATGGAAAACTATATTTCTTTATATCCTTTAGGCATAGTCTGCCTTAATTTGTTCTCATGATTTCTTAAAGCCCCCCTATCCTTAATCAAGAGATCACTTCTGTCAATGTAATTTATCCCCTTTTGTGACCTGAATACTGTAATCATATTACCTTTTCTTTGATCTTTCAAAGTTGGCAGAGCCAGCATATTTACCTAATTGTAGTACTGCATACAGAAGATCAATGCTTGTTGGGTCCCATCTACTCTACAATTTATCATAACTAGTCTCAATTTCATGTAGTTCCAACTTAGTCTATATCCTTGATTTCAAATTATAATTAATTTGAATTCATGTATTGTTCTATCCTTGGCTCTAACCTTCTAAGCTATTCAATATTTATGCATCTATATGGAAAACTATTCCTTCAAATGCTGTAGACATGTAATTTTCCTTAATTTGCTTACATTACCACTTAAAGCCCTCACATCTTTAATCATGAGATCCCTTCTGTCAATGCAATCTATCCCCTTTAGTGACCAGAATAATGTAATCATATCACCTTTCTCTTTGATCTTACAAAATTGGCAGATAAGGTTTATCTGCTAGGCTAGGAACCTGTTTGGTAGCAGTCCTTCGTACTTTCCCAATCTTGCTTACATCCTTCAATCTGTGTATGTGTGGATGTGTGTGTATAATAAGTGAAATAAAATCTATAAACTACCAGCAGTTTTATCAAAGATAATGAATACAAAATTAGTTACATCTTATTATATGGACAGAAGACAGGGGTGAATGGAGAATAGTTGTATATGGATGATGTTGTGATGCATGAGGTGGAATGTGTGAGCAAAATTGTGTGAGCAAAATTTGACGCAGCCCGAAGGGATTTCTCCCCGTCTTCACCTTTTATACATGGGGGGACAGAGAGGGGGGTTGCCGATGTAATGAAGCGGCCTTGCTGTGGATGTGCTGTGTATTGTGGCACTGCTTCCGACCCAGGGCAGTGGACAAGGTGCAGGGATGACCGTCATCCAGGAGGTGCTAAGATAAGAGGGAGGGTGGAGGGGTGTGGAGTGTATTCAGGGATGGAATGGGTGGGAATGATTTTATGCCTTTTACTTTTTGGCTACCTCCCTTGTAAGGGGGAAAAAGCCTTGGTATATGTATGTATTATATGTAACATACAAAACCTAAAAAAGTTCAATACGAGGGTTGAAACACAAATGTATGCTAGTTTTTAAAGTAACCTATGTATTTCCAGACCAAACTCCACATATATTTCTCATGAGTATCATAATAGTCAATGCTATGACAATATAGACATTTGATAAGGGATCATCCCTCTGTTGACTTACCTAATGATGAAGACAAATTTACATACAAATACCATTTCCTGCACTGTTCACTCATCATTCCTTCAAACAATAGTGGCATACTCATCTATAAATAACTTACCTACATTCAACCAAACAATTTTACTAAATACATTTGGTACAATTCTCAACACCTTTCAATCTCCTGAAGACAAATTTATCTATACAATTAATGGAATTGGAAAAAAATCAGATTATTCTAACAAGATCCCTAGTCTGAAAGATTTTGTAGACCAATAATATAAATTCTGAACAAGGTATATTACAAAACTAGGATACCATTTCATAATTAATCTTTACATAATCCTATTGGAATGTCAACATTTGCAGCACAACCAATCATAGAAATATCAAGAGACCATCACACTCATACCTTTAGAATCTTTCAAAGGTTAATATAATCTTGGAAATGTTCTCTTACAGGGATTCTGACTAATCGTTTTTATTACATCACAGGTTATTTCATATAGTGTGTGGATAAACATGACCTGACACAATGTATCATGGAAAAGGAAACTAAATTCTTGTTCCTTTTTTTTAACCTTTGGGACACAAATAAAAGGGTTCCCATTTACATAATTGCTTCAAGAAAAAGTTTAACCTGGTGCTCTATTACTAATGCATTTCTTTGCGACATTTATACACCCACTTCAAGCAAACAAAAAACAAACAAGGAGTTCGTCCTATTTTACATTTCATCCTCCTCATCGTAGCTAATTTCAGGGAAATCGCCCATTTCCACGTTAGAAGGTCGTGTGAAGCCTCCGTACTTGTTAGGTGCTTCAAAATAACGTTTTCCTCCTACACTGCTCAGAGAAAAGATAAATAAATTAATGTCAGATATTTAATTCTAAATTATTCATTACCATGAGTGATTAGCAAAATATTTTTAAATGAAGAGCAAAATATTCCTAGACACAAACTGACACTCAATAGCTACAGCAACATACGACAACTCAATTTACGATACACAAATAAGATAATAACTGTAAAATGATGTCCAACATGCTCAATGTATTGGTAATAAATAATATGCACATACTATTGAGAGGATTAGGAGATGATTAGGAGAAGAACAGAGGGAGTAATTGGCGAGGAACAGTGTGGATTTAGGACAGGTAGAGGTTGTGTAGATCAGATTTTTGTGGTAAGACATATGTGAGAAAGCTATAGGAAAAGGTAAGGATGTTTTTTGGGCTTTTATGGATCTGGAAAAGGCTTATGACAGGGTAGACAGGAAGGCACTGTGGGAGGTTTTGCAGATATATGGGACAGGAGGAAAGCTTCTAGGAGCTGTCAAGAGCTTTTACGAGAGTAATAGAGCATGTGTCAGGATTAGAAATGGCGAGAGTGAGTGGTTCGAGGTAAAGGTGGGACTTCGTCAGGGATGTGTTATGTTGCCCTGGTTGTTCAATTTATACATGGATGGGGTGGTGTGAGAGGTAAATGCAAGGGTGGTGGGTCAGGGGTTGGAGATGTTTAAAGAAAATGGAAAAAAATGGGAGGTGAGCCAGCTGTTGTTTGCGGACAACACTGCGCTTATAGCAGGATCAGAGGAGGGATTGAGGAAGTTGGCGACAGTTTGGGAGTGTGTGTGAAAGGAGAAATTTGAAGGTAAATGTGGGTAAAAGTATGGTGATGAGATGTACAAAGGGTGAAAGTGGCAGCAGACTGGAAGTGAGCATTAAGGGAGAGCGAATAGAGGAAGTAGATAGTTTTAGATACTTGGGTGCGAATGTGGCAGGAAAGGGTTGAGTGGAGGAGGAGGTAGAATGTAGATTGAGAGAAGCGAGTAAATGCCTTGGTGGATTAAAAAGTGTAATGAGGAATAGACATTTGGGAATGGATGCTAAGAGGAGACTGTATGAAGGAGTGATTGTGCCAACAGCACTGTATGGGGCAGAAACATGGAACATAAGAGAGGAAGAGAGAAGGAGTTTGAATGTGTTTGAGATGAGGTGTCTGAGAAGTATGATGGGGGTTACTAGGCTAGAGTGAGAAATGAGGAGGTGAGGTAGAGAACAGGGGTGGTAAGGGATTGGGAGATAGGGTGGATGAAAGAGTATTGGGATGGTTTGGACACATGGAAAGAATGAGTGAAGAAAAACTAGTAAAAGAGGTATAGAAGGCAGATGTGGTGGGAGTGAACATGAGGGGGGTGACCCAGGATATGATGGATGGATGGGGTGAAAGGGGCTTTGGGGAAGAGGGGAATGTCTGTTGAGGAAGGACGGGAGAGGACAGAAGACAGGAGTGAATGGAGAATGGTTGTATATGGATGTTGATGTGATGCATGAGGTGGAATGGGTGGGGAGATGGGGGGGGTGAGGTAGTATGTGTGAGAAAAATTTGACGCAGCCTGAAGGGATTTCTCCCCATCTTCTTTTCTGAATGAATAGACAGAGAAGGGGGGTCGCAAATTTAATGAAACAGCCTTGCTGTGAATGTGCTGTGTCTTGCGACACTACCTCTGACCCAGGGCAGTGGACAACATGCAGGGATGACCCATCATCCAGGAGGTGCCAAGATAAGAGGGAGGGAAGAGGGTGGACGGGAGTGGAGTGTATTTAGGGATGGAATGGGTGGGAATGGTTTTTATGCCTTTTTCTTTTTGGCTACCTCCCTTGTAAGGGGGAAAAAGCCTTTGGTATATGTATGTATGCATGTACATACTTTTAATTATAAACAATCACTGCAACTAAATGGGGAAAAAAGGATGTAATAGTAATCATTGCTTATTTCAAGTTCACCAACTAAAAACCTGCATCCCTATAGCAGTCATTCCGAATCACACATAGATCTCTGTATTTATCTAGTTGTATTATATGACAAGGGGAGCTATGCTTGTAGTGACCCGTCTTTGTATCTCACATCTAGTTTGTTCTTAAATTCTTGTATGGTGTTTGCAAACACTATTATTTCATCAAGTTCGTTCCAGACATCCACCACTCTGTATGGAATTTTTTTTTTTTTTTCAGATTTCTTCTATAACTATCCTTTTTGAGTTTCTTTTCATGTCCCTTTGTTTTTCTTTAATAAACAATCACTGCAACTAAATGGGGAAAAAGGATGTAATAATAATTATTGCTTATTTCATGTTCACTGACAAAAAACTTTTTTTTGTTCAGATCTCTTCTATAATTATCTTTTTTGAGTTTCTTTTTATGTCCTCTGTTTTCCTTTTATCCCACTTTAATAAGTCTTCTCTGTCAAGGACTTTCATGCCTTTCATGATTCTGTAAATGGACAATAGATTGCCTCTTTCTCTTCTTTGTTCCAGGGTTGGTAGTTCCAGTTTAGACAATCTTTGTTTGTATGTCAATTTTGAAAGTGTTGGGCCCTCTTTGTTGTTGCTCTTTGGATTTTATTTTCCTTGTATTCTTTTTTTTTTTTTTTAATGGGTGTACATAGTGTAGCAGTGTACTCCATTCTTGGTAATAGCCTCTTCACTCCAGGGCACATCGCACGTCTGGCAGCATTAGCCGCCAGATGTGTGATGTTGCGTCATAATAATCGCATTATAAAAAATAAAGTCACTACTCAATCGCTCGTTCTCTTTCATGCGTGAATTTTGATAACCATAGAAAATATGATGAAGCCAGTTTAGAGAGAATGACTACAATAAATATAATCAAGACGCCGACGTCGGCATCATCGCGTACCCACTTGCTCATCATGATGCCTACGTAGGCGTCACCGTATAGAAGTGGTTAACAGTGTGACTAGTATTTTTTTTTACCACTTCATCCAAGTAATTAAAAGCCACCTTTATTGATCTTAGTAAATTGTAGGTTTCTCCAACTATTTTGTTTATATGTTTGTCTGAGGATATGCCTTTGGTGATAATTACTCCTATGTACTTTTTGGAACTAACTTTCTTCACTTCCTTTGTACTGATTTCATATTGTCCTGATATTCATTTTTACTTTTTCCAACTTCCATTATACTACATTTCTTAATGCTGAAGTTCACTTTCCAAATTTGACTCCATTCCCAGACTTTGTGCAGATCTCTCTGTAGTAATTCACAGTCTTTTTCTGTACTTACTTTCTTTAGTAGTTTTGCATCATCTGCAAAGTTCATTTAATATTCTACACCTTCATCCATGTCATTTATATATATATATAGCAAATGATATCTGAGCCAATACTGAACCCTGTGAGACTCCACTTATCACTTCTTCGCTGGTCAAGTTTTTATCTCTAAGTATCACTCATTTTTCTCCCATGCAAGAAATCTTCCATTTCAGTAATTTTCCGTCTACACCTTCTGTTGTTTTGAGTTTTCTTAATATTTTTTTTTTTTTTGTGGTAGTTCATCCAGGAAAGCACAGTCTGCCCATCTGTCCATTTCTTGCATTATATCTATTAACCTTGAATAAAAAGAAATCAAGTTTGTGGCACATGATCTTCCCTGTCTAAAACCAAACTGTTTTGGATTTAGTATATTGTTTTTCCTGTCTGAGTGGGTTAGGGTGTCCTTACTTGTGACAAAGGTCGAGGGTATGGCGGTTCAAATCCTGCCACCAGCAAAGTTGAACCAAGGACATGGTTCATTCAATTCTATGCTACAAAGTCCTCTGTGAGGGGCACTGTCCTAGCCTTCCGATAGGGGGGAGTTTGTGATGTTAAACCATATCATCATCATCCAGATGTTTAGTCCATCTACTTTTGATAACTTTTTCACAGATTTTAGCTATTGTACTTGGAGGTGCCAAGATAGGAGGGAGGGAGGAGGGTGGAGGGGAGTGGAATATATGGGAAATGAAATGGGTGGGAGTGATTTCTATGCCTTTTTCTTTTTGGCTACCACCCCATGTAAGGGGGAAAGCCTTTGGTATATGTATGTACTTGTAAGGGTAAAGGTACCACTTAGAGGCCATAGGCTACTGTGCAGTGCTTTAACCTGCTCAGCTATAGAGGCTGCAAGTTTGAGTCCTGCATGCGACAGTCATGAAAATGATCTGTTTGATGTCACTGTCCACTTGCAAATTTCTCACATAGTTACAAATGGTGAAGAGTGAAAGGGATTTGTTACAGTCTTTACCCCCTCCTATGAGTGGGCTCAGGTCTCTGGTGAAAAAGGAAATGGGGCCGCAGAGAGCAATCTTTCCTAATCTCGGGAACCAGTATGGTTCCGAGTTCCCAGACTTTTGTAGCCTCTGTAGCTGAGAGGGTTAAAGCGCTGCACAGTAGCCTTATGGCCTCTGAGAGGTAGGTTCAAGTCCTGCATGTGACGGTCATAAAAATGATCAGATTGATGATGCTGTCCACTAGTGAATTTCTCACATATATATTCATATACACATACACATCAAAGGTACTTGTGAATGGGTACATGACCTACATTTTACATTACTTGTACAAATATTCTTACTGATTTTCCTAACACTGTGGGACCAATGACATACTTGTGGTGATCCTGCAAGATGGACCACAGTTTCCCATTTTCAAAACTCGTCAACTCCCCCTCACCTCCATCAGGTGTTGTCCTATAGGGCTGATAATTAATCAGTCTCTGGGCTGGGCCCAGGATCTCTCTCTCTCTCTAGTTTCAATAGCATTTCTTGTAACTTTTCACAAATAGAGCTGACAACTGGTAATTGCTCCTTTCCTCCTACTACTGTACTTCAGCTTGTGATACTGATATAGTCCCACATCACTAAAACACAGATAACAGTCCAAAATTTCTTCCCATAGAGATCTGCGGGAAGGCCCAAGGACCATTGCCAACCACTGTGGAGCTGTAGGTTTTGCACTAGCCTAAACTTGAGGCAGCAATTGTTATATTTCTAACACTGTCTAAAACAATAAATCAACTTATAAACATTATTCATAAAACATGTCATTAATGAAACTATCAAATCTTGTGTTTGTAACCTCACCTGCCATCATTCTTGCCAAGTGGTTCATCATACTTCACTCCGACCCAAATTCCTTGACTGAAGTGAGTCTTCCCAATAAACATGACGACACCTCTTCGTGTTGGTTCACCCTGGACACGGACCTTCAAACAACAGACATGTTGACAATCCACATATACATTAACATATCATCAACTAAGCCAAAGTTAAATGCATTCCAAAGTCAAAATATAACCTTTGTACTGACAGGTATGGCATGACAAGGCAAGGGAAACATGGAGGTCTGTAGAGTTTTTATTAGGGCAGTAACACACCACTCCACTGGTTTTGACTTGTATCTTCCTTAAAAGTTGGTATTATAATCCTCTGGCTGATTGACAGGCCCTTAAATCTACTAGTTGTTGTTGTTGTCGTTCCCTAGACTGTCTGTCCGAGCAGTCCCGTCTCCCCAAGGAATGCCATAGCCAAAACTGGGTTTTCCCACAAATCCTTTATAGAGCATATGTTGTGTTGTTTGTGTGCACGATTATGTATAATGCAGTCTTCCATTATGTGTTGTATGGTATGGGGTGAAGTGTTACATCCTGGGCAGCTGTTCACAACGCGATCATCCAGCCTCTTCTGGTAGCTTAGAAGTGCTGGGTGGTGACCGCACCGCAGTCTGGCCAAGTGGACTCTGTCCTTTCGTGGGAGAGAGGATTCAGAAGGGTGGATATCAGGGGGTCTGGCATGCAGCAGTGTGTTGTCTTTCAGTGTGTTAATGGAGCGGTGAGTGATATGATTATGAATATGTTTCCGGAGGCTGGTATTTGGTGGTTGTGGAGGAAGAGAAGAGAGTATCTGTGCGTGATAAAGGTCTTTGGGTGTTGTTTTAATGTTTCTTGGTGTGAGTGGGTGTTCTGCTATGTAGTGTAGCGGGTGTAATGTGTTTGTGGTGGCTGCGGCAAGTGTTTGTGTGCCTCTCATGTCAAGGTGGTCCTTGACTTTGAGGACTTTTGTTTCATGGTGTAAATGGTCTGTAGGTGTTGTATTTGTGCAGCCTGTAATTGTTTTTAGGGCTTTGTTTTGTATGATTTGAAGGGTGTTGTGGTGTGTCTCACTGAGATTAGGAGCCCATGCAGGACTCGCATAATTCAACACTGAGCGTATGCATTGTTTGTATATTGTTATATTAGTTTCTTTGTTTTGTCCAAATGTTGTTCCAGTGATTGATTTAAGTGTGTTAAGTCTGGGTGTGCATTTGTTTTTTATGTTTGTGATGTGTTGTTTGAAAGACATGGATGTATCGTATGTTACACCAAGAATTTTCGGTGTGTTTGTGTGTGGTATTAGAGTGTTGTTGATGTAGAGATGAGGTATGTATTTGTGTTCTTTTGTCCAGTTGGTGAGAAGTGTTGCTGTAGATTTGGTTGGAGCTATTTTGAGTCTGTTTGTGATGAACCATGTGTTGAGTGTGTCAAGGTATGGCTGGATTATTTCTGCAGCTTTGTCTGTGTTACGATGTGTGCATGTGATTGTTATGTCGTCTGCGTAGGAAGAGATTTGTATTTCTGAGGTGTCTGGCGTGGGTAAGTCATGCATGTATAGATTAAATAGTGTGGGGGATAGAACCGAGCCCTGTGGTACTCCGTTCTTAATATTTCTGATGTGCGATGATTGGCCATTATACGACACTTAAGCATTCCTACCTGCCAGATAATTGGCCAACCATCTAAATCTACTAGTTGTTGGCTTAGCCTAGTGACAGTGTCTGGCCTCTGGCTTCTCCACCTTTTGGTTGGTCATGTTATCTGACTATAAGCTACTGTCATTCCCAGTGGAGGATTGATGTCTTACCACTGGTCTAATAAAGGCTCTTCAAGAATCCCATATTTCCCTCCCCTAGTCTTCCCACAGATACAGTACACTCATTACCTCACATCTTTCTCCAACTACTAGAGAGGCTGCCTTATCTGATTCTGCTTTCTTTTCAGCCTCTTTCTGCTCCGTAAGGCGTGCCTGTTCCTCTTGGTTGTATTTACCAAGCTTATTACGCAGCAGAAATGATCGGACACTATCTGCAAAGGAATATTTAGCATTCATGGACAAGTACAGCTCAAAACATTCAAGTACATTTTTATGAACAACACCTTTTTTCTTCATAATCATATATATATATATTCTGATCCAGGGCAGTGGACAGGATGCAGGGATGACCCGTCATCCAGGAGGTGCCAAGAAAAGAGGGAGGGAGGAAAGTGGAGGGGAGTGGAATATATAGGAAATGGAATGGGTGGGAGTGGTTTCTATGCAGTTTTCTTTTTGGCTACCCCCCATGTAGGGGAAAAAAGCCTTTGGTATATGTATGTATGTATATATATATATATGTATATATATATATGTATATATATATATATATAAAATACCACATATATAAAACAAAAAGTCATCTGCATCAGAAAAAAAAAATCTCCCGTTATCTTATTATTTGATGTATGGCCTTACAGTGTTTCTTAAAGATTTCTGGATTTTTACTTGTTAAAATTATTTACATTTTTCAAAAGTAATACAAGTGCTTCTAACTATAGGCTTACGCACAAAAAAATGCAGGGCACATGCATATTCTTGCTTGCCTTTCTAAATAATATTACATACATACATACATATACCAAGGCTTTTTCCCCCTTCCAAGGGAGGTAGCCAAAAAGGGAAAGGCATAAAAAACACTCCCACCCATTTCATCCCTAAATACACTCCACACCCCTCCCACCCTCCCTCTCATCTGAGCACCTCCTGGATGACGGGTCATCCCTGCACCCTGCCCACCGCCCTGGGTCAGAAGCAGTGTCGCAAGACACAGTACATCCACAGCAAGGCCGCTTCATTTAATCGGCGACCCCCCCTCTCCGTCCCCCTTTGCATATAAGGCGAGGACGGGGAGAAATCCCTTCGGGCTGCGTCAAAATTTACTCACACATACTACCCCACCCCCCGCCCATTCCTCCTCATGCAGTCACAACATCATCCATATACAACCATTCTCCACTCACCTCTGTCTTCCGTCCTCTCCCTTCCTTCCTCAACAGACATTCCCCTCTTCCCCAAAGCCCCCTTCACCCCATCCATCCACCTCATCCTAGGACGTCCCCTCATGTTCACTCCCTCCACATCTGCCTTCCATACCTCTTTTACTAGTCTTTCTTCACTCATTCTTTCCATGTGTCCAAACCATCCTAATATTCTTTCATCAACCCTATCTCCCAAATCCTTTTTCACCCCTGTTCTCCTCCTCACCTCCTCATTTCTCACTCTATCCAGCCTAGTAACCCCCACCATACTTCTCAGACACCTCATCTCAAACACATTCAAACTTATTAATATTAATATTATTATTAATATTAATAATAATAATATCAACAACAATAATACTCTATCTACTGAGGGCTTTTCCCCCTTTATATGGGAGGTAGCCAAGCCCAAAAAGCATGTGCCCACTCCCATCCAACACCCTTGTTCCCCTCTCATCTTAGCTCCTCATAGATGAAGGGTCATCCTAGTCTCCTGCCCACTGCCCTGGGTCAGAAGCAATGCAGTTAGACACAGCACATCCACAGCAAGGCCACTTCATTTAATCTGTGACATCCTTCTCTGTCCCCTCATGCAGAAAATAAGAATAGACGGGGGAGAAATCCTTTTGGGCTGCATCAAAATAACATCTACACACAACCTTTCCCAACCCCAATGCCCATCCCTTCCATGCACTGCCCACTCATCCCTACCTCCTGCTTTCTCCCTTCCATCCATCTCATTCTTGGTTGTCCCCTCAAGTTCACTTCATCCACCTCTGCCTTCCACACCTCCATTACTAATCTTTCTTCGTTCAATCTTTCCATGTATCCAAACCATCCAATACTCTTTCACCAGCCCTATCTGTCACCTCCCTTTCCAATACACCAAAAGGCCCTTTCCACCTTATAAGAGGGGTGGCCTAGTCAGGGCACACACCCACCTTTCACCCATCCCATACCCATCCAATTCCTATTCATTGTCTCTTTTATCTCAGCTGGAGGATGCAGGTCTTCTACAAGAGAGATCATGGGCAATGGAGTGATTGTTCTATCTCAGCCCCTAATGCAGAGGTTCTCAAATTGGTAAATTTCCATGCATAAGATCCAGATAAGATCTCAAACAACCATCTAAAACACCTTGGTCCAATTACAATAAAGGCCTTAGTTGATATTTTCAACCATAGTCTGTACAACAATATCCAATCTGGATAAGAACCCATATTAATAGGGAAAAAATCCATCTGAAAACCCAGTTTCCTACAGACCAAATCCAGGATGCAAAGCAACACAGAAAACCTCCAGAAAACGTCTTTTTGTCAACCCTGTTGTAAATCTCTAAATCCATGAAAATCCAAATGACATCTTTTCCTTTTGCTAAAAAATTTCTTGCATATCTGTCTTCATGCAAAAACCAGGTCTGCACAACTTTTTTTTTTCCCCCTCTGAACCCACACTGCAATTCCTCCTAATCCTATTAACATCCATACACCTTACTACACTTAACAGACTGGCTTTCTAAAACTACTATACTCATCCTGGTCCCCTATTCACTTGTATAGTGGAACTATATGTGCACTCCTCAAATCCACCAATACATTTCTTCTTTATACTCAGATTAAAATCCATGTGAACAAGTTGTATAGACACGGTAAAGGAAACATGGACTGGAGGTGAAGCTTTTATTCCTGACGTTTCGTCTATCTATCGACTTTCTTGAGAAAGTCGATAGATAGACGAAACGTCAGGAATAAAAGCTTCACCTCCAGTCCATGTTTCCTTTACCGTGTCTATATATACTCCGATTATAAAATATCACCAGTCATTTCACTAACTACTCCACTTGTCAACCAGATGCCTTACAAAAAATATTAACAATGATAGAAGAAGAAGAATAAGAAGAAAAATAATAATAAGAATAAGAACAAGAAGACTAAGAATAAGAAAAATAAGAAGAAGAACCTAGACATTACTGAATGATGAGATAGTTTACACAATTTCAATAACAGTGATGTGTAAGAATTGAGATGCTACCAACCATCCCTTTTGTTGTATTCGTCCGCAGACAACTCAAACTTGTCCACCTTGGAAAGGTCATCATATGCTCCCTGCTTCTGACAAGAGTCAGTCACCTGTGATATACAAAATTTATAGAAATTAAAAGAATCATCGAACTTTACATATTAAAGAAATTCATTGAAAATTCACAAATTGAATTCAACTCATTTTTTTATCTTTATGTCAAAATTAAGTATAGTAAACACTTGTGTATCCAAACTGATTCAGTTAAGCCTATCTGGACATTACTATATGTGTATATTATATATATATTATGGCCATGTGTGTGGGACAGGTATTAGGTGGGTGTAAACTCCGACTTGACCAAACCTTTCATAGATGTTCGTTTTGACTTGAGCCCTTTTTATAAGAGAAGGACTTCTAATACATAAATAAATGTGGCATATGGGGCTGGGGCTATGCTCAAGGGGTCCCATCATTTATCTTCATTAATCAAATTTTGCCTCACATTCACTTATACTGTTGGGCTGGATTACTTCTAATTTGTTCTACAAAATGACATATCTAATATACTTTAAGCAACCTGACTTCTCTAATTCTTTGTTATGACTTCTTTCATATTAAGAGGTCCTATCTGTCAACTTTTTCTATTCCTCTCTTTGTCCTAAATATCACTACCATATAAACTCTCTCTTCACTTCAATGTGGGTAGTTCCACTTTTTTCCACTCTCTCCTTTTATGTCTTTTCATACAGGATATAAATATACAAGTAGCCAGCACTTTGTGAAAACAACTCAAATCATTCCAAAATTTCTTTTCAATAAACAGAAAAGATAACAGCCATGGTTGTTTAGTCTATATATCAACCAATCAATCTGTTACCCCAAGTCCCTCTTGCACTAGACCCACAGCTCCCAGCTAACCAGCAACAGCTATCTGCCAACTTTGAAAGATAAAAGAGAAAGAGGTGATATGATTACAATATTCAGGTCACTAAAGGGTATATATTACAATGACAGTAGAGATCTCTTGATAAAGGATATGAGATCATGAGAACAAATTAAGGAAGACTTCATGGCTAAAGGATGTAAAGAAATAGTTGGAACAGCTTAGAGTAATATAGCTCAAGCTGAAACAATACATGGATTCAAATCTAAATATGATATTTGGAAATCAAGGATTTAGATTAAGTTGAAATTTTACATGAATCTAAGGCCAAGTATTATAAATTGGAAAGTAGTAGATAGGACCCAAGGAACATAGCCATTTTCTTGTGTACTACAGCTAGGTAAATATATACATGAAAAAAGACATTCAAACAGTCTGCTATACTACAACATAACTTATGTAACCTAATGTACTCATACAATTGGCTTTCATGGTTTGTGGTTTTTAAGAGACAAGAAAAATTATAAATACATCAGTTTCATTTCTGATGTAGATACTGTATTCACTGGGAGAGCAATTGATATCAGCACTACCAGCCATAAACTAAAAATATGGATGTCCAGGAAATAGCATAAATTTGGATAAGATGTCCAGATGCACGAGTAATTACTGTACTCTCAACATTTTTACTCAGACCTCATTCAATCTTACATGAATTCTGTAATTATCTTCAATAGGTAGTGAACCAAGAAGAGCTGAATTGTCTGTGATGGGACAAACCGGCTTATCCTTCTCATCTAATATCTCCAACTGCATACTGCCTGCTGATGCACCGGTTACCAGCTCCAAGCGATTCTGTGCATTAAAAATTACAAATATAAATCTTTTTAAAATATGTACATGTATACTCATTACCTCACTGTTAACTTGGGTTTCTAATAAACTTATGTTATTTATTCTAATATACAGATACCTTTATTTCAATTAATTATTTAATTTACATTGAATATTTCTTTAGAATGTATTGAAAAAGGGTGACCACCAGTGATTCGGTAGAACAATTGGTCTGGCAAGGCTTTGGAACTCAGGATGCCAGAAAATCGGTGATGTACATGTACAATTGTATTTCTAACATTTTTTCATACATGGAGAGCTGACAAATGGTGACTGTTCTCCTCTCCTTGCCACTTTCTGCCAGTGACATGGAATTGGTCCCACATGGATACTACACAGGCAACAGTCCAAAGTCTCTTTTCAGGGAAATCTGTGAAAGGTTCTGAGGACCAATGCCTGCCACTGTTGTGCTGCAGGTTTTCTGCTATGTGAAACTTGAGGCAACAGTTAATTACATTATACATATACACATACATATGTACAGTAAGTCCTCGTTATACGGTACATATGCATTCCTGAAAACCTTACCGCAAATTGAAATTACCGTATACCGAACCCATTATAACGTGTAATAATAGGATATGGCAGACGTACCTTCTCCCTGCTCTTTCCTCTTCAAAATATCTAGCAGATACCATATCTGTGAATTTTTCTTATTGTAAATAGAATCGAGGGTAGTAATTACCAAATACCGTAACTGTGAATTTACCGGATAAAGAATTACCGTATAAGGAGGACTCACTGTACTGGGGCACTGAATTCAAGGTACGAGAACAGTAGCGAGATGAAAGGTTAGACTTAAGAGCAATGACAATTGGGGTACCACAGGGCTCAGTAATGGCATTCAAACTGTTCCTATTGTATAAAAATGATATAATCAGTCGTGGGTGTTGCAATAAGTAAAGCGATAATATTGCTTTAACCAGAAAAATTTATCGCTTTCAAATTTCCCGCGATAAATCCAGCGATAAAGTAGAAGACGAAAAACCGTTACGGCGGGAGGTTACAGGCTCATTGTTAGGCGGCAAACAGTTATGGTGTTTTAAGTGTAAGAAAGATGTTTTTAAATGCATAAGTAGCAAAAATAGAGTATTTTTGAATTTATCACAGGATTTATTGCTTCAAGGTATCTTGAAAATTTATCGCTTTATCGTTATAGGACTAATTTATCGCTTTATCATTATCGCTTTATTGCAAAATTTATCGCTGCCCACCACTGGATATAATGAATGGATAGATAGCTATACAAACTTACTTCTGGATGAAGTCAAGATTATGAAGCGAGAAGTGATGAGGAATGTAAAAGAAGACCTAGATGAAATAAGGAGTGGAAAATTAATTGAATGCAAAATGTAAAATCTTGGAACTAGGCCAAAGCAGAAAAATTTACAATATAATACATATAAAATGGGAAATTAATGAATAACTAATACAAAGGAAGGAGAGGAGCCAGGGACTTCAATCAGGGATAATCTACAGTATCACCAGAAAGTCACAAAGAAAATAACAGGAAAGATTTATACTTAATTGAAAAATATAAGAGTACTATTTCATTACATGGAAGAAGACATGAAGATTAGTGAAAGTGTGATTTATCCCAGACTAGAATATGAAGCATTAGTGTGGTCACCAGATCTAAAGAAGGATACAGATTGACCTCTCATTAATGGACTAAAAGGGGGTAACGGTGTCCGTTGATGTGAATAATCTGTTGATTTGGAGTGTTTTTTGTGTGTGTATGGGGGGGGGGGGAGATCACCAAAAACACCGCAACACAGTGAAAACACCACAAACACAGCTAATAAACGTCCAAATGTCCACACCAATCCCGATCTTGTTAAATAGTAAACAAAACAAAGTGTGCACCATCACGCCATCAGCAACTCAGCGGACAAACGCCGAAATAACGGACACATTAACCCTACCCGCGAAATTTAGACTGCCGGACTGGACCAGCGGATTTTGTCCATTGCATCCGATATCCGGTGTCTGTTTATGAGAGGTCAATCTGTATAGGAAAAATTAAATGGTAGCAAACAAGATGATCCCAAGTATGATCAACAAGACATACAATGAAATTCTGAGAAAAATGGGTCTTTCCATATTGAAAGAGTAAAAAGAGAGAGAAGGGAGATGTCAAGATAGAAAGAAGAAGGAGGAGGAGGAGGAAGAAATGTTATATATATATATATATATATATATATATATATCTGGAAGATGTTAAAAAGTATATCTTCCCACAAAGATGTAAAAATTATTTAACAAATTGGATGAAAATACAAGCAAAGCCAACACCATAAATGACTTTAAGGCAAGGAGACAGGACTCCATAAATACAGTTCCAATTCCATATAGTTTTCTGAGGAGAGAAGCAGTCACCAGATGTCACCTCTCCTCATGCAATAAGGCGGAGAAAATAACCGAAACTGATAAGGATATATACTGAGCCTAATCTGGATACCAAATGTCAGCAGATGGAGGCCAGGGTGATGAGGTTGTTGATGGGTACAACATAAAGCAAGGAGATAGTTTTCTCCAATATCAGTCTTGCAGAATCACTGTTTGAAGGTACCCATCTCTGGTTCATCCAGAATTAATTTGTACTTTCAGAACTCACCTTGAAGTCTCCAATGGTCAGACTTTTGTCGAATCTCCTCTCTGACGTAAAGTTTGTTAAGGAGCTGGTCACCCTTACATTGACCATAGGGGCTGAAATAACTTGAATTACATCTGCCATGTTTCCTTGCGAAAGCCTGCAAAATATTTACGAATATATGTTGATATTCAAATCAATACAAATATCCTCCATGCATGCACAAAATCATCAATGGTTAAGAGACTTGGAATTTAAGGGCATCAGAAAGGAGAAATTTAAACATGTATGAGAAATATAGTGGGGGTTATGAAGATGGATGGTGAGAAATGAGGAGGTGAGGGTGGAAAAAGTGGTGGCAGGAGTGATAAAAGAATACTGGGATGGTTTGGGGACAAGAAAGAGTGAAGAAAGAGGGAGGGTGGGAGTGTATTTAGGGATGGAATGGGTGGGAATGGATTTATGCCTTTTTATTTTTGGCTACCTCCCTTGTAAGGGGGAAAAAACCTTGGTATATGTATGTATGTATGTAAATAAATAAATAAATAGTAAAACAAATGATGGATAATGCATGAAAAATGTTGAATCTTGCCGCGGGAGCGATTTTTTGGTGGGGGATCGCTCCCACTATTGGATTTGTGAGAGCGACATTGGAACTTTCCCAAGCGAAATCGCTCGTCACTCCTGTGTATTTTTTTTCGCTGCATCTCATCCTAGGTTGCCCCCTCATGTTCACACCCTCCACATCTGCCTTCCATACCTCTTTTACTAGTCTTTCTTCACTCATTCTTTCCATGTGTCCAAACCATCCCAATACTCTTTCATCTACCCTATCTCCCAACTCCCTTACCACCCCTATTTTCCTCCTCACCTCCTCATTTCTCACTCTATCCAGCCTAGTAACCCCCATCATACTTCTCAGACACCTCATCTCAAACAAATTCAAACTCCTTCTCTCTTCCTCTCTTAAGTTCCATGTTTCTGCCCCATACAGTGCTGTTGGCACATCACTCCTTCATACAACCTCCTCTTAGCGTCCATTCCCAAATGTCTATTTCTCATTACACTTTTTAATCCACCAAGGCATTTACTCACTTCTCTCAATCTACATTCTACCTCCACCTCCACTCCTCCCTTTCCTCCCACATTCACACCCAAGTATGTAAAACTATCCACTTCTTCCAGTCTCTCTCCCTTAATGCTCACGTCCAATATTTTTATTGTCAATTTGAGTGAATCAGATGTTTATTTATATTAGAACCACTTGCTTTGCATTTGCATTTTTAAAATTTCCCACCTACAACCCAAATTTCCCAGCATGACATTCCAGTTACCAGTGCTCTAGCTACCAACACAGATTGGCCTGACTACAAAAATGTAATTTTCGCAGGAAAATTAATTTTTCCCTGATACAAACCTGAGGTACTCCTTACAACAGGAAAGGATCCGTGCAACCTGCTCGTGGGGATGCCCCTCGGCCCATCTCCCCCCCGAAGTCCTCCTGTTCTCGGATGCCTCCAAGGAGGGCTGGAGAGCCCACCTCAACGACAATCACGTCAGCGGTTCCTGGTCCACACTCGGGGAAAGTAGTGGGCATATGTCGGACAATTCCTCGGTAGTAGCCTACCTGAACAGGCAAGGGGGCACAGTCTCCCAGGACCTTTGCCTTCTGACTATGGACATCCTCAATCTAGCTGAGAATCTCCAAGTGTTGCTCAAAGCTCGCTACATCCCAGGGAAGAAGAATGTCTGGGTGGACCACCTCAGCAGAAGGAGTCAGATCATCAGCACAGAATGGTCCCTCCATCAAGAAGTAGCGAACTTCATCCTCAACAAATGGGGCTCCCCTCTGGTGGACCTTTTTGCCACGAGATGGAATCACCAACTCCCAATATATTTCAGCCCTCTCCTGGATCCTCTGGCAGCAGGAGAGGACGCTCTTCTGCAAAGTTGGGACAACCTAGACACCTACGCTTTCCCACTGTTTCCCTTGCCCCAGAAGGTGCTCCAGAGAGCAAGAAATGCATCCAACCTTCAGATGACTTTGATCGCTCCTTGGTGGCCAGAAGCCCCCGATCTAGCAGTAGCAGAGCCCCTGGCCCTTCAGGGAAGACCAGATCTTCTACATCAATTTATCAATAGGGCTTGGCACAAGAACCCTTCAGCACTCAATCCTCACACGTTCAGACTATGATCCTGATCCTCCTAAAGAAGGGTTTTCCCAGAGAGGTGGCGGAGGACATGTCCACTCCTATTCGCTCTTCCTCAGCTAACCTTTATCAAGGGAAATGAAAATGCCTTTGCAGAATGGTGCCACTCCAGGAAAATAGTCCCAGATCAAGCCACCGTTCCTGAGATCGCCTCCTTCTTCCACTTCCTCAGGAAGTCCAAGAAGATCTCCCTCTCGGCAGTGCAAGGCTATAGGGCAGCACTAAATCAGGTGTTTTCTCTGAAGGGAATGGGCATAGCCCTTTCACCAGAAATTTCCATGCTCTTCAGGCATTTCAAAAAATCGTGCCCCCCAGGAAAATCAGTTCTCCTCCATGGGATGTGGCATTAGTCCTGAACTCTCTGAGGGGTCCCCCTTACGAATCCCTCCGAGATGCACATCTGAAGGACCTCACCTTGAAGACAGTTTTTCTTCTAGCCCTAGCATCTTTCAAGAAAGTAGGGGAGTTACACGCCATCTCTTATAGAGTTGCCCATTCAAAAGGATGGAAAGAGGTCTCCTTCACTTTCACTGCCAAAAACCAAGATCCTGCCAAGCCCGACCCTAGATTCTGGTCCTTTAGTGTTCCTTCCTTAGACGAATTTGTAGGGGGAGAACAAACGGATATAGTCCTATGTCCGGTATGAGCCACCTGGACCTACCTCAAGAGAACTGAACATCTTAGACCAGAATTAAAGAGGTTGTTCTTCTCTACTAAAGATAAGCCGAAGCCCATCACTAAGAATTCAATTTCTTACTGGATCAAGGAAGTCATCCGCAGAGCCTACGCAATGAACCACACTGATTGCCCTAAAGCGAAAGCCCATGAATTGAAGGCAGTAGGGACCTCCCTAACCTTCAGAACGAATCTGTCAATCAACCAGGTATCTGGAAGAGCCAGACTACATTCACTTCCTTTTACCTCAAAGAAGTAATGTTGGAATCTTTAGGGAACTTCTCCTTGGGCCCCATAGTGGCCGCCCAAGAAGTCCTGAAATGACATACCCCTCCCCAATAGCACACAGCCGAGCCTGACAACTCATCCAGGTTCTGGCTCGGCAAACACGGTGATAACTTTCCAAAGTCCTTCTCATACTCCTACATTCCCTTACCTCACCCGAGGGCTCTCAATCATTCCAAGGGAATCAATTCATGCCCTTCAGTGGTACAAAAGTGAATATAACCTGTCTGTCTCCACTCCTAGGAACAGAAATGGGTGCCCTTCAAAGTTTAGGGGAATGTATAGGGGTCTGGTCAACGTAAGTCTTAGCACACTAAAAATTTCCTTACGGAGGTTTTCCAGGCTAGATAACAACTTCCTTCCCTCCTAAGTCCGAGTATCCTATTGTAAGGAGTACCGAAGAGTTTGTATTCTTCGGAACAAATGTAATTTTTGCAGGAAAATTAATTTTTCCCTGATACAAACCTGAGGTACTCCTTACCTCTAATGGCCCTCCTCAACCACCCCTCTACAAGTTACTTCTCCCTTGCCTGACAAACCTTGTGATTAATTTCATACCTGGCTCAGAGAATGGAGCATAGTGTGCGAGACTTGTGGTGGTGGGGAAGGGCCCCCTTGCCCCAATAGGGCCCCTTACTGAGGATAAGCATTGCCCAGACCCACGGAGTGAGGATTTTAAAAACAGTGTTTAGCGGTAGGAATCTTAACACTATGCGAAGTATCCGATACTTCGCGTGTAGTGCAATATTCCTACCGCTAAACACTGTGTTGTTTTAAAACACCTTACTCCGTGGGTCTGGGCAACGGTTATCCTCAGTAAGGGGCCCTACTGGGGCACAGGGCCCCCCCCTCCCCCACAAGTCTAGCAATCATTACTCAAGACACAAAACACCTCATTTTACACTGCCTTACCCTACCCTTGCCCAGGCAACAACACAATAACTCTTGATAAAATTCTAAAATCATGCAAACATGGATATTTAACATGACATTCCAAGTTACCATCCAGTGCTATGACAATACCAACACAGAATAAGCCTGACTACAGAAACGGCTTTGATACAATCATTGCACGAAAGACACCAAACACCTCATTCACGCTGCCCTACCCTACCCATGCCCGAGCAACAACACAATAACTTTATAAAATTTCAGAATCATGCAAACATGGATATCTAGCATGAAACTTAGTGTCCAATAGCTCCTAACCTAATATAACCTAACCTAACCATTCCACAGAAAAAAGAAAAAAAATAAAAAAAATTAGACATTCCAAATGGAAGAAAAGTGAAAAATGTGTGTGTGATATTGAAACAGAACCTATTTCTTTCTCTTGTGATTTCCAGGCAAATCCAGCTAGCTGTTACTAGTTATCTGGGAGCTGTGGGTATCCTGCAAGAGATCTGGGGCAACAGATGGTTTGATCCCTGTTATTCAAAGCAATAAAAATATCCAACAATCTATCTTATCACCAAAATATGTAACTACTTTATTTAGAATACACAATAGATTATTGGTAATTTATTTTGCAGTGTTTAGCATGGGTGTGGTGGAGGAGCAAATCATGTTGCAGGACAGTACCACTTCCATCAATCAGGATTGTCAGCATGACTAGAGAATTTAAAATAACAATTTCTAAAGTGACACTAACTGCTCAATTTCTTTATATAAATTTTCTATATCAAGTGAAGCTATGATTCATTCCAAATGTTCATTCCTTATTTAGTCTTGAAGACCCTAAAGTATGGTAGTTTCTAGAATTTGGGTGAATGACATAACTGCTCTGGATGAGTCATCCCCATTTACACCAACCATAACACTGGAAGCATCATTCTTACCATATATGTTAATATCTAAAAGTTATGCCTGATTTATAGGATTATACCGACAAAACTAGGATTACAATTGCCTTACTATGGACAAGTTCTGGTTCTCACACCATATAGGACTGGCAACTTAAACATCCCAACATCTGATGATACACGAGTGAAAATCAGCAATCCTCCTTCACTATCAAGTACTGAAATTAACTAATTTCTACACCTATTAGACGACTTTGCATGCACTCTTTACAGTTCACAACATTCCACACGGGTTTGTTTCTACATTAATTATTATGGCCCACCCAGTTACATGAACCTGGACAAGAGCTCTAAGTTAGTAAGTACATGACTAAAACTACGATGACAGGTAGGATAAAACATGTATAAGGGTTCAATATATTGTATACTACCTTATTAGAGCTTCAACTGGTATATTTTCTGTTTTCTTGGTCCAAGTAAGTTTATCTGGTTTCAGTGGCTCACAGCAGAAGTACAATGGCTCTGCGATGATTCACCTTCGATTACTGTGTTGTTTGGAATGTTCGCCTGCTGCTTGGAGAGGGGTGAGATCTTTCACAATGTATGTTTGTATGAACATTCCAGAAGTTACAAGAACATTCTTCCAGAAGTCTAGATTATCATCCTTTTTATATTGCCCATTAATATAAACAAGCCATGAATTTTTACTTTCACCGTACCAGGAAAAATACTGCATAATTGTATACTATTCTATATTTAACAAGGGCCTTCTCCCCATACCATGAAGGTAGCCAATATCAAAAAACATATACCCACTCCCACCCACCACCCTCTGATTTGATTTGATAAATTTATTACGCCTAGTGGCGGCAAGCAATTTACAAACTGAAGCAGTTACAGAGTGATGAATGTCGCGCAGGACATTGTGGAATCTAAATAAATCAATAGTCACCAAGATATGGAAATCTCATGAATGAATCCAAATTATTCTGTTAAAGATATTTGTAGATTATAATAGATAACATACATAGTACACATGTCATACATATGTACAGTATACATGCACATACATAACACATATACAATACAATATACTATTCATAAATAATCCTTATGTAATTATGATAATACTTAATTACATAAATATACGCTGCACCACCAAGATACAATACTAGTATGATATATGCATTGGAAATTTGCATAGTTAGTAAAATGCTTTGCTCAGTGGCGGTAAACAAAATATAAACTTATGGAGTTACAGAAAGAAACGTGTTGCGTGGGACATAGTAGAATTCAAATTAATTAACAACCACCAAAATGTGGAAAACTCATTAGTAGTACATCTAAATTTTCATTCTGTAAGAGATATTTACAAACATATATTAGATCTTGTCCCTGTGGTAGTAAGTCTTTCACTGTGGGACATGCGAGACAATAATGTTCGAGTGTGTTGGCGTTGGCGAGGTGACACAGCTTGCAGGTAGAGTAGTGAGGCACATCCTCAGTCTGGGAGACCTGCCACACTGGTCGGTAACCCAGCCGGAGTCTAGCACTCACTATATTGTGTCTACGGACCAGTAGTCCGTGTCGACGATATTTGTGTGAGGTGTCAATGAAGTTATCATAATGCTGTATGGAGACACTGTGAGCTCGCTCGGTGTTTCTACGATTCACTGTTAGGGTATGCATGGCTGAACACAGGATAGTTTTGTAATAACGTAAGGAGGGCGGGGTACGTACCACTGGTAATTTGAGAGCACACGCAGCCTTTGCGAGACTGTCCACAGTATCGTTACCCGCGATGCCTACATGAGATGGCACCCATAAAAAGGACACAACCATTGTATTATCATGGGCATAGGCCAATCGACACAATATATCTCGCACTATATGGTCATCAGCAGGTCTTGGAGAGGAAAGGGCGTGAAGGGCAGACTTAGAGTCGCAGATGATTACCCCCATTTAAACGTCTCTCAGTAAGGAGGGTAACAGCATCTAACAGTCCATTTAGTTCACAGTAGGTGGAACTTGTTGTGTCGGGCAAGCGACGGCCAATCCACCCATCTCCCCCTGGTGGCTCCAGAGTGGGGGAGAACACAGCACACGCAGCACTACCGTCCGCCTGCATTGAGCCGTCAACGTAGAGATGGTGTGGCGTGGGAACTGAGGCAGACACACAGGCGATAGTCTCTAGGGCCAACTGTTTCTGGAGAAGGGGACGGGCCGTTTTAGACGTGGGAGTAAAGGAGACGAGTGGGAGAGGTTCTCGCCAGGGTGGCAATTCAGGTGCAACCTCAGCAGCTGGAACATCAATGGCGAATCTCTGGAAGTCAGCACACACGGTACGGATAAGGTTACGTCCACCCGGCCGAAGGTGAGGCCGAGGCATACCACCACCCTCTCATCTTAGCTCTTCATGGATGACGGGTCATCCCTATATTCCACCCACTGCCCTGTGCCAGAAACAATGCATCAAGACACAGCAAGGCCTTTTTACTCAATCGGCGACACCTCGTCTCCATCCATTCATGCAGAAAACTAGAAGACGGGGAGAAATCCCTTCGGCTGCGTCAAAACATAATTCACACATAACCAATCCCAAACTCCCCATCCCCCCGCCCACTCTCTTGCATCACACGTCCAATATATACTCACCCCTATCTCCTGCCTTCTCCCTTCCTTGCTCAACAGACATCTCCCTCTTGCTCAACACCCCTTTCACCCCAGTTAATTATTTAGGAACCTGTTTGGAGGTACCTCTACGGACCAGAGTCATGAATAATTCGTCTGTCAAAAGAAATTGCTTATCGTCGATTTTTTTTTTCTTGTGTTCTCATTTCTGTTGCCTCTTTGAATCTATCTTTTACAACCTCCAAGCCTACACCTCTTCTTTCCTCAATGCGCATGTGGTGGGGCAATAAGAATGTTACTGCAATGTTCCCATGCATGCTGCTGAAGACGACTAATTGGAATGGAGTGGCGAACTTGAAGTCCTCTTTGAGTCTTTCCTCTTCGAAGAGACATGCCAATTTCTCTGTGTAAGGCGAGGCACAGTTGTCTTTCAACTAGTACCCTGTAACCCAGTACATACTGCCGCACAGTCGAGTTGTGAGCAACTAAACCGGTTTCCTTGCTGGTTAGTAGGGTATGCTTGATACCCAGAAGGGAAAAGAGAAACCCAATGTAAATGTAGACGAACCCTGTATT